>NC_134691.1:328900377-329200377 GCF_050947455.1 Rhinoderma darwinii
CTATATACAAGAATATAACTACTATAATACTGCCCCTATATACAATCATATAACTACTATAATACTGCTCCTATATACAAGAATATAACTACTATAATACTGCTTCCTATATACAAGAATATAACTACTATAATACTGACCCTATATACAAGAATATAACTACTATAATACTGCCCCCTATATACAAGAATAGAACTGCTATAATACTGCCCCTATATACAAGAATATAACTACTATAATACTGCCCCCTATATACAAGAATATAACTACTATAATACTGCTCCTATATACAAGAATATAACTACTATAATACTGCCCCCTATATACAAGAATATAACTACTATAATACTGCTCCTATATACAAGAATATAACTACTATAATACTGCCCCTATATACAAGAATATAACTACTATAATACTGCTCCTATATACAAGAATATAACTACTATAATACTGCCCCCTATGTACAAGAATATAACTACTATAATACTGCTCCTATATACAAGAATATAACTACTATAATACTGCTACCTATGGACAAGAATATAACTACTATAATACTGCCCCCTATATACAAGAATATAACTACTATAATACTGCCCCTATGTACAAGAATATAACTACTATAATACTGCTCCTATATACAAGAATATAACTACTAGAATACTGCACCCTATATACAATCATATAACTACTATAATACTGCTCCTATATACAAGAATATAACTACTATAATACTGCCCCCTATATACAAGAATATAACTACTATAATACTGCCCCTATGTACAAGAATATAACTACTATAATACTGCTCCTATATACAAGAATATAACTACTATAATACTGCCCCTATATACAATCATATAACTACTATAATACTGCTCCTATATACAAGAATATAACTACTATAATACTGCTTCCTATATACAAGAATATAACTACTATAATACTGACCCTATATACAAGAATAAAACTACTATAATACTGCCCCTATATACAAGAATATAATTACTATAATACTGCCCCCTATATACAATCATATAACTACTATAATACTGCCCCTATATACAAGAATATAACTACTATAATACTGCCCCCTATATACAAGAATATAACTACTATAATACTGCCCCCTATATACAAGAATATAACTACTATAATACAGCTCCTATATACAAGAATACAACTACTATAATACTGCCCCCTATATACAAGAATATAACTACTATAATACTGCTCCTATATACAAGAATATAACTACCATAATACTGCCCCCTATATACAAGAATATAACTACTATAATACTGCTCCTATATACAAGAATATAACTACTATAATACTGCCCCCTATATACAAGAATAGAACTGCTATAATGCTGCCCCCATATACAAGAATATAACTACTATAATACTGCCCCCTATATACAAGAATATAACTACTATAATACTGCTCCTATATACAAGAATATAACTAATATAATACTGCCCCCTATATACAAGAATATAACTACTATAATACTGCTCCTATATACAAGAATATAACTACTATAATACTGCCCCTATATACAAGAATATAACTACTATAATACTGCTCCTATATACAAGAATATAACTACTATAATACTGCCCCCTATTTACAAGAATATAACTACTATAATACTGCTCCTATATACAAGAATATAACTACTATAATACTGCTACCTATGGACAAGAATATAACTACTATAATACTGCCCCCTATATACAAGAATATAACTACTATAATACTGCCCCCTATGTACAAGAATATAACTACTATAATACTGCCCCCTATGTACAAGAATATAACTACTATAATACTGCCCCCTATGTACAAGAACATAACTACTATAATACTGCCCCCTATGTACAAGAATATAACTACTATAAAACTGCCAAATATATACAAGAATATAACTACTATAATACTGCCCCTATGTACAAGAATATAACTACTATAATACTGCTCCTATATACAAGAATATAACTACTAGAATACTGCACCCTATATACAAGAATATAACTACTATAATACTGCTCCTATATACAAGAATATAACTACTATAATACTGCCCCTATATACAAGAATATAACTACTATAATACTGCCCCTATATACAAGAATATAACTACTATAATACTGCCCCTATATACAAGAATATAATTACTATAATACTGCCCCCTATATACAATCATATAACTACTATAATACTGCCCCTATATACAAGAATATAACTACTATAATACTGCCCCCTATATACAAGAATATAACTACTATAATACTGCCCCCTATATACAAGAATATAACTACTATAATACAGCTCCTATATACAAGAATATAACTACTATAATACTGCCCCCTATATACAAGAATATAACTACTATAATACTGCTCCTATATACAAGAATATAACTACCATAATACTGCCCCCCTATATACAAGAATATAACTAGTATAATACTGCCCCCTATATACAAGAATAGAACTGCTATAATACTGCCCCCATATACAAGAATATAACTACTATAATACTGCCCCCTATATACAAGAATATAACTACTATAATACTGCTCCTACATACAAGAATATAACTAATATAATACTGCCCCCTATATACAAGAATATAACTACTATAATACTGCTCCTATATACAAGAATATAACTACTATAATACTGCCCCTATATACAAGAATATAACTACTATAATACTGCTCCTATATACAAGAATATAACTACTATAATACTGCCCCCTATTTACAAGAATATAACTACCATAATACTGCTACCTATGGACAAGAATATAACTACTATAATACTGCTCCTATATACAAGAATATAACTACTATAATACTGCCCCCTATATACAAGAATAGAACTGCTATAATACTGCCCTCATATACAAGAATATAACTACTATAATACTGCCCCCTATATACAAGAATATAACTACTATAATACTGCTCCTATATACAAGAATATAACTAATATAATACTGCCCCCTATATACAAGAATATAACTACTATAATACTGCTCCTATATACAAGAATATAACTACTATAATACTGCCCCTATATACAAGAATATAACTACTATAATACTGCTCCTATATACAAGAATATAACTACTATAATACTGCCCCCTATATACAAGAATATAACTACTATAATACTGCTCCTATATACAAGAATATAACTACTATAATACTGCCCCCTATATACAAGAATAGAACTGCTATAATACTGCCCTCATATACAAGAATATAACTACTATACTACTGCCCCCTATGTACAAGAATATAACTACTATAATACTGCTCCTATATACAAGAATATAACTACAAGAATACTGCCTCCCTATATACAAGAATATAACTACTATAATACTGCTACCTATGGACAAGAATATAACTACTATAATAGTGACCCCTATATACAAGAATATAACTACTATAATACTGCCCCTATATACAAGAGTATAATTTCTATAATACTGCCCCCTATATACAATCATATAACTACTATAATACTGCCCCTATATACAAGAATATAACTACTATAATACTGCCCCCTATATACAAGAATATAACTACTATAATACTGCCCCCTATATACAAGAATATAACTACTATAATACAGCTCCTATATACAAGAATACAACTACTATAATACTGCCCCCTATATACAAGAATATAACTACTATAATACTGCTCCTATATACAAGAATATAACTACCATAATACTGCCCCCTATATACAAGAATATAACTAGTATAATACTGCCCCCTATATACAAGAATAGAACTGCTATAATACTGCCCCCATATACAAGAATATAACTACTATAATACTGCCCCCTATATACAAGAATATAACTACTATAATACTGCTCCTATATACAAGAATATAACTAATATAATACTGCCCCCTATATACAAGAATATAACTACTATAATACTGCTCCTATATACAAGAATATAACTACTATAATACTGCCCCTATATACAAGAATATAACTACTATAATACTGCTCCTATATACAAGAATATAACTACTATAATACTGCCCCCTATTTACAAGAATATAACTACTATAATACTGCTCCTATATACAAGAATATAACTACTATAATACTGCTACCTATGGACAAGAATATAACTACTATAATACTGCCCCCTATATACAAGAATATAACTACTATAATACTGCCCCCTATGTACAAGAATATAACTACTATAATACTGCTCCTATATACAAGAATATAACTACTAGAATACTGCCTCTCTATATACAAGAATATAACTACTATAATACTGCTCCTATATACAAGAATATAACTAATATAATACTGCCCCTATATACAAGAATATAACTACTATAATACTGCTCCTATATACAAGAATAGAACTACTATAATACTGCCCCTATATACAAGAATATAACTACTATAATACTGCTCCTATATACAAGAATATAACTACTATAATACTGCCCCCTATGTACAAGAATATAACTACTATAATACTGCTCCTATATACAAGAATATAACTACTATAATACTGCTACCTATGGACAAGAATATAACTACTTTAATACTGCCCCCTATATACAAGAATATAACTACTATAATACTGCCCCCTGTGTACAAGAATATAACTACTATAATACTGCTCCTATATACAAGAATATAACTACTAGAATACTGCCTCCCTATATACAAGAATATAACTACTATAATACTGCACCCTATATACAAGAATATAACTACTATAATACTGCTCCTATATACAAGAATATAACTACTATAATACTGCCCCTATATACAATCATATAACTACTATAATACTGCTCCTATATACAAGAATATAACTACTATAATACTGCTTCCTATATACAAGAATATAACTACTATAATACTGACCCTATATACAAGAATATAACTACTATAATACTGCCCCTATATACAAGAATATAATTACTATAATACTGCCCCCTATATACAATCATAACTACTATAATACTACCCCTATATACAAGAATATAACTTCTATAATACTGCCCCCTATATACAAGAATATAACTACTATAATAAAGCTCCTATATACAAGAATACAACTACTATAATACTGCCCCCTATATACAAGAATATAACTACTATAATACTGCCTCCTATATACAAGAATATAACTACTATAAAACTGCCACCTATATACAAGAATATAACGATTATAATACTGCTCCTATATACAAGAATATAACTACTATAACACTGCTCCTATATACAAGAATATAACTACCATAATACTGCCCCCTATATACAAGAATATAACTAGTATAATACTGCCCCCTATATACAAGAATAGAACTGCTATAATACTGCCCCCATATACAAGAATATAACTACTATAATACTGCCCCCTATATACAAGAATATAACTACTATAATACTGCTCCTATATACAAGAATATAACTAATATAATACTGCCCCCTATATACAAGAATATAACTACTATAATACTGCTCCTATATACAAGAATATAACTACTATAATACTGCCCCTATATACAAGAATATAACTACTATAATACTGCTCCTATATACAAGAATATAACTACTATAATACTGCCCCTATATACAAGAATATAACTACTATAATACTGCCCCCTGTATACAAGAATATAACTACTATAATACTGCCCCCTGTATACAAGAATATAACTACTATAATATTGCCCCCTATATAAAAGAATATAACTACTATAATACTGCCCCTATATACAAGAATATAACTACTATAATACTGCTCCGATATACAAGAATATAACTACTATAATACTGCCCCCTATATACAAGAATATAACTACTATAATACTGCTCCTATATACAAGAATATAACTACTATAATACTGCTCCTATATACAAGAATATAACTACTATAATACTGCTTCCTATATACAAGAATATAACTACTATAATACTGACCCTATATACAAGAATATAACTACTATAATACTGCCCCTATATACAAGAGTATAATTACTATAATACTGCCCCCTATATACAATCATATAACTACTATAATACTGCCCCTATATACAAGAATATAACTACTATAATACTGCCCCCTATATACAAGAATATAACTACTATAATACTGCCCCCTATATACAAGAATATAACTACTATAATACAGCTCCTATATACAAGAATACAACTACTATAATACTGCCCCCTATATACAAGAATATAACTACTATAATACTGCTCCTATATACAAGAATATAACTACCATAATACTGCCCCCTATATACAAGAATATAACTAGTATAATACTGCCCCCTATATACAAGAATAGAACTGCTATAATACTGCCCCCATATACAAGAATATAACTACTATAATACTGCCCCCTATATACAAGAATATAACTACTATAATACTGCTCCTATATACAAGAATATAACTAATATAATACTGCCCCCTATATACAAGAATATAACTACTATAATACTGCTCCTATATACAAGAATATAACTACTATAATACTGCCCCTATATACAAGAATATAACTACTATAATACTGCTCCTATATACAAGAATATAACTACTATAATACTGCCCCCTATTTACAAGAATATAACTACTATAATACTGCTCCTATATACAAGAATATAACTACTATAATACTGCTACCTATGGACAAGAATATAACTACTATAATACTGCCCCCTATATACAAGAATATAACTACTATAATACTGCCCCCTATGTACAAGAATATAACTACTATAATACTGCTCCTATATACAAGAATATAACTACTAGAATACTGCCTCTCTATATACAAGAATATAACTACTATAATACTGCTCCTATATACAAGAATATAACTAATATAATACTGCCCCTATATACAAGAATATAACTACTATAATACTGCTCCTATATACAAGAATAGAACTACTATAATACTGCCCCTATATACAAGAATATAACTACTATAATACTGCTCCTATATACAAGAATATAACTACTATAATACTGCCCCCTATGTACAAGAATATAACTACTATAATACTGCTCCTATATACAAGAATATAACTACTATAATACTGCTACCTATGGACAAGAATATAACTACTTTAATACTGCCCCCTATATACAAGAATATAACTACTATAATACTGCCCCCTGTGTACAAGAATATAACTACTATAATACTGCTCCTATATACAAGAATATAACTACTAGAATACTGCCTCCCTATATACAAGAATATAACTACTATAATACTGCACCCTATATACAAGAATATAACTACTATAATACTGCTCCTATATACAAGAATATAACTACTATAATACTGCCCCTATATACAATCATATAACTACTATAATACTGCTCCTATATACAAGAATATAACTACTATAATACTGCTTCCTATATACAAGAATATAACTACTATAATACTGACCCTATATACAAGAATATAACTACTATAATACTGCCCCTATATACAAGAATATAATTACTATAATACTGCCCCCTATATACAATCATAACTACTATAATACTACCCCTATATACAAGAATATAACTTCTATAATACTGCCCCCTATATACAAGAATATAACTACTATAATAAAGCTCCTATATACAAGAATACAACTACTATAATACTGCCCCCTATATACAAGAATATAACTACTATAATACTGCCTCCTATATACAAGAATATAACTACTATAAAACTGCCACCTATATACAAGAATATAACGATTATAATACTGCTCCTATATACAAGAATATAACTACTATAACACTGCTCCTATATACAAGAATATAACTACCATAATACTGCCCCCTATATACAAGAATATAACTAGTATAATACTGCCCCCTATATACAAGAATAGAACTGCTATAATACTGCCCCCATATACAAGAATATAACTACTATACTACTGCCCCCTATATACAAGAATATAACTACTATAATACTGCTCCTATATACAAGAATATAACTAATATAATACTGCCCCCTATATACAAGAATATAACTACTATAATACTGCTCCTATATACAAGAATATAACTACTATAATACTGCCCCTATATACAAGAATATAACTACTATAATACTGCTCCTATATACAAGAATATAACTACTATAATACTGCCCCTATATACAAGAATATAACTACTATAATACTGCCCCCTGTATACAAGAATATAACTACTATAATACTGCCCCCTGTATACAAGAATATAACTACTATAATATTGCCCCCTATATAAAAGAATATAACTACTATAATACTGCCCCTATATACAAGAATATAACTACTATAATACTGCTCCTATATACAAGAATATAACTACTATAATACTGCCCCCTATATACAAGAATATAACTACTATAATACTGCCTCCTATATACAAGAATATAACTATTATAATACTGCTCCTATATACAAGAATATAACTATTATAATACTGCTCCTATATACAAGAATATAACTACTATAATACTGCCCCCTATATACAATATAACTATTATAATACTGCTCCTATATACAAGAATATAACTACTATAATACTGCCCCCTATATACAAGAATATAACTACTATAATACTGCCTCCTATATACAAGAATATAACTACTATAATACTGCTCCTATATACAAGAATATAACTACTATAATACTGCCCCCTATGTACAAGAACATAACTACTATAATACTGCCCCCTATGTACAAGAATATAACTACTATAAAACTGCCAAATATATACAAGAATATAACTATTATAATACTGCTCCTATATACAAGAATATAACTACTATAATACCGCTCCTATATACAAGAATATAACTACTATAATACTGCCCCTATATACAAGAATATAACTACTATAATATTGCCCCCTATATAAAAGAATATAACTACTATAATACTGCCCCTATATACAAGAATATAACTACTATAATACTGCTCCTATATACAAGAATATAACTACTATAATACTGCCCCCTATATACAAGAATATAACTACTATAATACGGCCTCCTATATACAAGGATATAACTACTATAATGATGCACCTATATACAAGAATATAACTACTATAATACTGCCCCTATATACAAGTATATAACTACTATAATACTGCCTCCTATATACAAGTATATAACTACTATAATACTGCCTCCTATATACAAGAATATAACTACTATAGTACTGCTCTTACATACAAGAATATAGCTACCATAATACTGCCCCTATATACAAGAATATAACTACTATAATACTGCTCCTATATACAAGAATATAACTACTATAATACTGCCCCTATGTACAAGAATATAACTACTATAATATTGCCCCCTATATACAAGAATAGAACTACTATAATACTGTCCCCTATATACAAGAACATAACTAATATAATACTGCCCCTATATACAAGAATATAACTACTATAATACTGCCCCCTATATACAAGAATATAACTACTATAATACTGCCCCTATATACAAGAATATAACTACTATAATACTGCCCCCTATGTACAAGAATATAACTACTATAATATTGCCCCCTATATACAAGAATATAACTACTATAATACTGTCCCCTATATACAAGAACATAACTAATATAATACTGCCCCTATATACAAGAATATAACTACTATAATACTGCCCCCTATATACAAGAATATAACTACTATAATACTGCCCCCTATATACAAGAATATAACTACTATAATACTGCCCCCTATATACAAGAATATAACTATTATAATACTGCTCCTATATACAAGAATAGAACTACTATAATACTGCCCCCTATATACAAGAATATAACTATTATAATACTGCTCCTATATACAAGAATATAACTACTATAATACTGCCCCCTATATACAAGAATATAACACTGCCCCCTATATACAAGAATATTGTAATGTCGGGGTAGGGAGACAGACAAGTGAGCCCTAATCTACCCGCCACTCAGTCCCTGCCTACTTGCAACGACCCGCCCTAGGCGACGGGGTACAACTGGGCGACGGTCCCTACACTCAATAGGTGCACGACAGACAAACAGACAAGGGTACAAAGAAGCCAGGGAAATTGGGAAGTTGCCCACGGGGACCCCGTGAGCAACAAGCGAAGTGAACGAGCCGAGTCAAATCAGGAGATGAGCGAGGTACAAAAACGCAGAGCAGAAGAGTGGTCAGTAAAGCCAAGGTCAAACACAAGCAGAGGATCAGTAGTTCAAGAAGCTGCAGCAGGGCCAGGAAATCAGCAGAGAAGAATCACAAGCAAAGGAGGAACAGGAAAAGCAGGTATAAATAGACAGAGGGCGGGAGCTAGTTCCGTCTGGCCAGGCTGTGATAGGCTCTCCCACTCCTAAGCCTGCCATCCTGAGTGGTGGAAGATGGAGTCAGTCTCACAGACATAGAAGCAGGTGCAGACTGATTACCTATGGGCGTCGACACAGAAGTTGTGTCTGGCAGATCCTTTACAAATATAACTACTATAATACTGCCCCCTATATACAAGAATATAACTACTATAATACTGCCCCTATATACAAGAACATAACTAATATAATACTGCCCCCTATATACAAGAATATAAATACTATAATACTGCTCCTATGTACAAGAATATAACTACTATAATACTGTCCCCTATACACAAGAATATAACTACTATAATACTGCTCCTATATACAAGAATATAACTACTATAATACTGTCCCTATATACAAGAATAGAACTACTATAATACTGCCCCTATATACAAGAATATAACTAGTATAATACTGCCCCTATATACAAGAATATAACTACTATAATACTGCCCCCTATATACAAGAACATAACTACTATAATACTGCTCCTATATACAAGAATATAACTACTATAACACTGCCCCTATATACAAGAATATAACTACTATAATACTGCCCCCTATATACAAGAATATAACTACTATAATACTGCCCCCTATATACAAGAATATAACTACTATAATACTGCCCCCTATATACAAGAATATAACTACTATAATACTGTCCCCTATACACAAGAATATAACTACTATAATACTGCTTCTATATACAAGAATATAACTACTATAATACTGCTCCTATATACAAGAATATAACTACTATAATACTGCACATAAATTCACTGTATAAATTGATATAAATATAATTGTGCTCCCACAATATGAAAAAATTAAAGGGTTCACTGAAGTGACAACTGAGTAAAATATACCTTTTAATAGTAACTCGTTTTAAAAACAGGGGTAACACACCACTGTGAAATGAGCCCCACCGTGAAAATTAAAAAATGTATTAAACAGAAAACACTGAGTCATTATGATAAATATATCTCAGTGTTTGTAACAATATTTTTCTGGAACCAGCATATATCCTGGGCACAACAATAGTACAATCCCCAAAAAGAAGCACCAGTGTCCGAAATAAATCACCGGATCTACTAGCGCTGGGTGTAACACAATGTTCCTGTCCCCTATGCAGACATTCCATATACAATAAACGACCCTACGCGTTTCAGATACTCATCCTCAGGGGTCCGTATCTTGGTAACTCTGGCCTCATCACCAGCGATAATAATATTCAACAGCAGATATTCTGCTGTGCGTCACGAGAAGATGCACGTATCGATGTCAACGGCATACTTCATTTCAGGCGCTGGGTTACTATAAACACCTAAACTCCACCCCTCGTATTTGGCGGCGATACCTGAACTGACCAATCACAACACCCTCTCGATTCGTGACACCTGCCCATGTGACCCCCCGCCGTCAGCTGACAGCCAGGGGTCATCATCGACCGCATCATGCCGAACGCGCAGGCGCAGTAGAAGCCAAGGACGTGTCGCCCGAACTGCCAAGCAAGAGGAAGGTAAGCGCAAAACGATAATTAATTTTGTAAGTATGTCTTGCGGGACAGTTACCCACCGCAAGTGGACTACCTCACAAAGCAACTCTTAGGTTAATAAACACATATTAGGTGGACAAGATTACTGAGTCCCTCCCATTTGAAAAAACGACAAAAGATCTCTTTATATGTTGGCTGGCCAATATGGCCATATCGAACATAGTGCACTATGCAAATAGAACCCACCCACCCACAAAGGCAACCCAAGGTGAAATTTGGCCACCTTAAGGGGAATGGTATTGCATATTAAATAAAACACGTATAATTAGTCTGCTCGTTTAAACCCGCTGGTTGTATGCATGCCAGTCTATGGATCCATTGGGCTTCTTTGCGTAGAATTAGGTTGTCCCAGTCACCTCCTCTTTTTGGGGGTCTAATAAGTTCAATTGCTTGAAATTTTAAACATGCTGCATGCTTAGATATTGGGGTGTCCCTAACATGGATAATATCTCCAACATGCTCCCTTATCCGGCGTCGAAATTGTCGTGCTGTTTTGCCCACATAATTTAGGGGGCATGGGCATGTAATTAGGTAGACCACCCCCGCTGTTTTGCAATTGACAAAATCCCGAATGTTGTATTTTTCCTGTGTTGCAACACTGGTGAAGCTGTTCCCTTTGAGAATGAAATCACACGCTTTACAGCTACCACATCTGAAAGTGCCTGGAATTTGTCTATCCAGCCACGTACCCCTAGGTGTAATGGGGTCAAAACAACTGTGCATGACTCTGTCCCTAAGGTTTTTCCCTCTCCGATACGTGACAGAAGGCCACTGTGTGATCTGATCTACCAAATCTATATCAGAACTGAGAATACGCCAGTACCTTTTCAGGATCTGCATAATATCATTTTGTTTAGAATCATAGGTGCCTATGAGTCTCGTAACTTGTTCTTCTTTACGTTTTTTAGGAACCAGGAGACATTGCCTGTCTGCGTCCCTTGCTCCCTCATAGGCCTTTCTGATTACACCCTTGGGGAAACCTCTGTCCTTCAATCTTGTTTTGAGTTCCTGGGCCTGGCACTCAAAATCACCCATAGAGCTACAATTCCTACGTACTCTCATAAATTGGCCTTTCGGAATGCCACGTTTGAGGGGATAAGGATGACAGCTATTCCATTGCAAGAAACTATTGGTTGCTGTTTCTTTCCGGTGTACCTTGGTACGAATTGTGCCTTCTTCTGTTTTTATAATTTTCAAATCCAGAAAAGACAATTCTTTTTCACTGATCTCACATGTGAACTTTAGCCCTACATCATTTGTATTGAGGGCTGCTACAAAACTATGGAACTCCTCTGCTGTAGAGTTCCAGAGAAGCAGCACGTCATCAATATATCTAATCCATAATCCAACGGATGAAGTCCATTTGGCAAAGTTGTCCCCAAAGACAATTGTCTCCTCCCACCAGCCAAGAAATAAATTTGCATAGGTGGGAGCAGCAGGACTCCCCATTGCAGTACCACATTGCTGATGAAAGATCTTGTCTTCAAAGATAAATATATTTTTTTCAAGAACAAATTGTAATAACTGCAAAACAAACTGGTTATGGGCTGCAAACTGAGTGCCTCTTGATCCAAGGAAGTACTCGATCGCCTTATAACCCAATTTGTGAGGTATGGATGAATACAACGCCTCAACATCCAGGCTAGCCAGGAGTGTGTCTTTCTCTAAAGAAATACCGTCAATCTGTTTCAAGACATCCATGGTGTCACGTACATATAATGTGAGACTCAAGACAAAAGGGCGCAACACCTGATCAACATATGTACTCACATTTTGAGTTAAATTATTAATGCCTGAAACAATGGGTCTGCCACGTAAGGGGGGATACCCTTTGTGGATTTTGGGCAGACTATAAAAACACGCCATGATAGGAAATTGTGGGAACAGGAACCCAAACTCACTCGCACTAATCAAAGATCTGCTCTTTGCATCACTCAGAATGCCCAGCAATTCCTTCTTGAATAGTGCTGTGGGGTTGTCCTTTAAAATGGTGTAACAGTCAGGGTTGAGTAAAATGTCCTCACACATTTTTTTATAATCATCCCTACTCATGACCACGATGTTCCCACCTTTATCAGATGCCTTTAGAACAATATTTTGTTTTTTCTCTAAAGTGGTCAGAGCTACTCGTTCGGACCAAGACAAGTTGTTATCCATGCCCCTACTGTCCTGACTAAGATTTTTGATCTCATCTCCCACCATCTCCACAAATAAATCCACATTGGTAAAATCTCCTATAGGTGGCAACTTTCTACTCTTCATTTTTAGGTTGGTGAAAGGACCTAAACCTGGGGTTCTACCAGATTCCTCTAGTAACCCCTCTAAGGCCACAAGGCCTTCCATATCAGATTCTTCTAGCCCCAATTCCATGCATTTTTTTCTATTATGGTGTTTGAAGAATTTGATCCATTTGAGCTTACGAGCAAATAAATTGAGATCCTTTATCCAAGAAAATGAGTCAAATTTAACTGTGGGGACAAAGGAAAGTCCCTTTTCTAATAATGTACTCTCTGATGCACTCAATGTGTATTCAGATAGGTTTATGATTTGTAGCCTATCCATATTACTTCCCTTCACTAATCCTTTTGTCCCCTCAGCATGTAGCGGGAAATGGGGGGATTGTTGGCTAAAAAATTATTGCCACTATTAGAAGAGGCTCTAGCACGGCCTCTATTTCTACCTCTTGCTCCTCCCCTATATTTTTGTTTCCCACCACTACCGCCAAAGAAAGGGCCCACTCTTTCAGAGTCTGTTGTTTCACTCTCTGATGTGGAAGGGTCAGATTCCCTCGGCCCCCTATTGGTCTGTTGATATTGCTGTTGTTGGGTATTAACAAAGTCGTAAGCTTTTTTCTCCCTAAATTCCTGTAGGTCTCTCTGGAATTGGAAGTGTTTACGTTCCTTTAAATGATTAGTGAACCTTTCTAGAGTTTGTTGAAGGATTTTGTCTTTTTTATCAAAACCAGGGGTATCTACCAAAGACTTAGTGGCCTCGATCTCTTTTTTAAGCTCAGCACTAATAGAGTCAAACTGGACTTTCTCTTCCTCCACTAAAATCTGCATCAGCCTAAGTGAACTCCCTGTGATCTCCTGTTCCCACCTTTCTTTTATATTAGTGGTTTTTAATCTTGATGCTGGAACAATGGGGACCCTAAGGCCTCTGGGAACTATATTGTTTTTTAAATAGTTTTCCAGACTCTGAATCTCCCACCAACTTCTAGTGTAATCCTTATGCAATCTATTAAAGGAACAGTGTCATCGCAAATAATTTTTTTATATGTTAAAGATGTTAGTGCTTTAATAAAAACGTTTTTATTCATTTGTGTGTTTGTGTTTTACTTTTTCTTATTTTTACACTTTTTCTTCCCTATGGGGGCTGCCATTTTTTGTTCCATTTCTGTGTGTGTCGATTAACGACACACACAGACATGGAATACGGCAGCCACAGTCCCATAGGGACTGCGAACGGCTCCCGTCCCATTGACTGCCGTGTACGGCGTCTGTGTGGGAACTGCGCATGCGCCGCTCCCACACAGTCCTATTCGAAATTGGCGCCGTCCGGCGCCATTTTCCTGTTGACCGGAAGTCGCGGCCGGACAGTAATATTACTACTTCCGGTCGCGGCTTCCGGACTTGTGCACATGGAACAGCGGCAGCAAACGGAGCGGACGGGCCGGAGGGAGCCGCGGCGGCAGGAGCAGGTAAGAGATTTCAATGTATGTTAGTGTTTGTGTGTGTTTTACTACTGTATGTAAACCTACTACACTGTGGGTTACCTCAAAAAATGGCGACACACAGCGTAGGAGGTGACACCGTTCAAACCCCTCGTTTATCCCGGCACTAGCCAGGATAAAGGAGGGGGGGATGCTGAGAGCTCACTAGAGCGAGGGCTTTTAACCCAATGTTGCAATGCTGCAATTTTGGGAACAGCCCCATCTAGTGACCAAAAATGGGTAGTATTATAAATTAGAAATAATTTATAATATTTCCTGGCTCGTGCCAAAAAAAAAAAAAAAATTTGAACAATGTTTAATCACCCACACACTAAATGTTTAATTTTTAAAAAAAAAACATGTTTTTCTGGCAACACATTCCCTTTAAGGTTTTTAAAGGTAGATTTAAGAGATGCACCCTGTGCTGTATACACCAGTTCACATTCAGAAAATACACTTTTTGCCTCACTCATCCACCCTTCTGTGTTTAAATCAGAGAGTGCAAAGGCTGCCATACCCAGATATAATGAAATTATTAACTGTATGGACTAAATTTAAATTCACTGTATAAATTGATATAAATATAATTGTGCTCCCACAATATGAAAAAATTAAGGGGTTCACTGAAGTGACAACTGAGTAAAATATACCTTTTAATAGTAACTCGTTTTAAAAACAGGGGTAACACACCACTGTGAAATGAGCCCCACCGTGAAAATTAAAAAATGTATTAAACAGAAAACACTGAGTCATTATGATAAATATATCTCAGTGTTTGTAACAATATTTTTCTGGAACCAGCATATATCCTGGGCACAACAATAGTACAATCCCCAAAAAGAAGCACCAGTGTCTGAAATAAATCACCGGATCTACTAGCGCTGGGTGTAACACAATGTTCCTGTCCCCTATGCAGACATTCCATATACAATAAACGACCCTACGCGTTTCAGATACTCATCCTCAGGGGTCCGTATCTTGGTAACTCTGGCCTCATCACCAGCGATAATAATATTCAACAGCAGATATTCTGCTGTGCGTCACGAGAAGATGCACGTATCGATGTCAACGGCATATAATACTGCACCTATGTACAAGAATATAACTACAATAATACTGCCCCCTATATACAAGAATATAACTACTATAATACTGCTCACTATATACAAGAATATAACTACTATAATACTGCTCACTATATACAAGAATATAACTACTATAATACTGCCCATATATACAAGAATATAACTACTATAATACTGCTCCTATATACAAGAATATAACTACTATAATATTGCCCCCTATATACAAGAATATAACTATTATAATACTGCTCCTATATACAAGAATAGAACTACTATAATACTGCCCCCTATATACAAGAATATAACTACTATAATACTGCTCGTATATACAAGAATAGAACTACTATAATACTGCCCCCTATATACAAGAATATTGTAATGTCGGGGTAGGGAGACAGACAAGTGAGCCCTAATCTACCCGCCACTCAGTCCCTGCCTACTTGCAACGACCCGCCCTAGGCGACGGGGTACAACTGGGCGACGGTCCCTACACTCAATAGGTGCACGACAGACAAACAGACAAGGGTACAAAGAAGCCAGGGAATTGGGGAAGTTGCCCACGGGGACCCCGTGAGCAACAAGCGAAGTGAACGAGCCGAGTCAAACCAGGAGATGAGCGAGGTACAAAAACGCAGAGCAGAAGAGTGGTCAGTAAAGCCAAGGTCAAACACAAGCAGAGGATCAGTAGTTCAAGAAGCTGCAGCAGGGCCAGGAAATCAGCAGAGAAGAATCACAAGCAAAGGAGGAACAGGAAAGGCAGGTATAAATAGAAAGAGGGCGGGAGCTAGCTCCGTCTGGCCAGGCTGTGATAGGCTCTCCCACTCCTAAGCCTGCCATCCTGAATGGTGGAAGATGGAGTCAGTCTCACAGACATAGAAGCAGGTGCAGACTGATTACCTATGGGCGTCGACACAGAAGTTGTGTCTGGCAGATCCTTTACAAATATAACTACTATAATACTGCCCCCTATATACAAGAATATAACTACTATAATACTGCCCCCTATATACAAGAATATAATTACTATAATACTGCCCCCTATATACAAGAATATAACTACTATAATACTGCCCCTATGTACAAGAATATAACTACTATAATACTGCCCCCTATATACAAGAATATAACTACTATAATACTGCCCCTATGTACAAGAATATAACTAATATAATACTGCCCCCTATATACAAGAATAGAACTACTATAATACTGCTCCTATATACAAGAATATAACTACTATAATACTGCCCCTATATACAAGAATATAACTACTATAATACTGCTCCTATATACAAGAATATAACTACTATAATACTGCCCCGCTATATACAAGAATATAACTACTATAATTCTGCCCCCTATATACAAGAATATAACTACTATAATACTGCCCCCTATATACAAGAATATAATTACTATAATACTGCCCCTATATACAAGAACATAACTAATATAATACTGCTCCTATATACAAGAATAGAACTACTATAATACTGCTCCTATATACAAGAATATAACTAATATAATACTGTCCCTATATACAAGAATATAACTACTATAATACTGCCCCCTATATACAAGAATAGAACTACTATAATACTGCTCCTATATACAAGAATATAACTACTATAATACTGCTCCTATATACAAGAATATAACTACTATAATACTGCCCCTATATACAAGAATATAACTACTATAATACTGCTCCCTATATACAAGAATATAACTACTATAATACTGCCCCCTATCTACAAGAATATAACTACTATAATACAGCCCCCTATATACAAGAATATAACTACTGTAATACTGCTCCTATATACAAGAATATAACTACTATAATACTGCCCCCTATGTACAAGAATATAACTACTATAATACTGCCCCCTATATACAAGAATATAACTACTATAATACTGCCCCCTATATACAAGAATATAACTACTATAATACTGCTCCTATATACAAGAATATAACTACTATAATACTGCCCCCTATATACAATATAACTACTATAATACTGCCTCCTATATACAAGAATATAACTACTATAATACTGCCCCATATACAAGAATATAACTACTATAATACTGCCCCCTATATACAATATAACTACTATAATACTGCCCCCTATATACAAGAATATAACTACTATAATACTGCCCCCTATATACAAGAATATAACTACTATAATACTGCTCCTATGTACAAGAATATAACTACTATAATACTGCCCCCTATATACAAGAATATAACTACTATAATATTGTCCTTTATAGTGACATTCCAGTAGGACAGGATTTATGATATGACTAACCTTTGTCAGCCGTGACTCGTGCCACATACCGTCTTCTATCTTGGAGTTTTTCTCTTGTCTCTTGTACACTCTCGAACTCTGGGGCGTAGCAGATATGAAGGACTCCTCCGAAGAAACTGAATTCATCTAATTTCCGTTTGGCAACTCTGCAGAGTGAGGAGAGAAGCCATAAAAAACATCACCACAGGTTTGCAGAACAGGAAAATAATATTATTAAGAAGCATAAACGTTCAACAAACTTCTGGCATGTCATAGTGACATGTCAGAAATTTTGATTGATGGGGGTCCGAGAACTCGTGTGAGCGCTGAGCCGCTTCGTTTGTGTTTCATTTTTTCCAGAAATCAATGGAGTGGTGTACGGACACAATAGAAAGTCTATGATCCTGTACTCTGCTACGTTGATTGCCGGAAAAAAAGCTGAACAAAAACTAAGCCGCTCAGCACTCACACGAGCACTTCAGCTGCTTTATTTTAGCAATTGGTGGGGGTCTCAGTCCTCGGACCCGCACCAATCAAAACTTCTGACATGTTAATATGACATGTTAGAAGTTTGTTGAACGTTTAGTTATTCTTTAAAGGAATCGAGACAGCTCACTAAAAGTCATACTCCCCCCTTTTTAAATAACTTTTATTACATTTCTCTAGGTGGGTATAAACACCTTATCCCGTCTAAAATTTTCTCAAACCTCCCTAATGTGCGTAGCGTTAAAGATTACTGAGGTTGTAGATCTTGGAAGGGGCACGTGGGGAGGACCGATGCCGCTCCCAGTCTCCTCTCGGCAAATTGTAATTTGCTTTACCATACGTCCATTTTTTGGTCGGCAGGTTTGGAATGCTAAACCCCGGCCACATAATAGCATGCTGGTGGTTTAGTGGTTTCAAACCTACTGTTTCCCTTTAACACTACCATTGACAGGATATAAGGGGCCTAAAAAACAGCCCAGACCTTTACCCCTCCTCCACCACATGTTACAGTAGCCGTTATGCATTCACTACGGAGAACACGATGCTCCAGAGTCCAGTGGTGACGCGCTTTGTTACTCAAGACGCTTCCACTTCACAATAGCAGCACTTATCGGTGATCGGGGAAGATCTAAATAATCAGAAATTGAATGTAGTGACTTTTGGTAAAAGTGGCCTTCTATGACAGTGCCACGTGTAAAGCCACGGAGTACGACCCATGCTACTAGCATTGTTTTTCTATGGAGATTACATGTCTGTGTGCTTGATTTTATGCACCTGTTTGTATTAGGTGTGGCTGAAAGATCTGAACTAAATAATTAGGAGGGGTGTCCACATACTTTATATAGCTCTTTTAGCGGCTCTCCACACTGACTAATATAAGGGGGTCTCAACAAGGAATACGTATTATGGCAATAACCACCTAATACATAAAGCAGCTGCCGCTCACCGTGCGCTCTGTAACCTCTGGTATTTAATGAGATAAACCTCTGTGAACTGCTCGGCCGGGTATTCATCCAGGGGATTGTATTCTTCTATTGCTCCAAACAGTGCAAACTGCTCAATCAATTCCTGCATAACACCAATGGCCGGAACCCCCTGCACCAACAAGTACCGAGACTCCAGATTAATCGTGTAAACCTACAGGCAAGAGGACAAAGCAGATTACTGAAATAGGTCTCCAGACACAGGTCCATGCACTATCACAACTCACTCATTGGCAACATTATACAATCTACATCAATTGTACTGATCCAGTTATATCCTGTATTATACTCCAGAGCTGCACTCACTATTCTGCTGGTGGAGTCACTGTGTACAGACATTACTTATCCTGTACTGATCCTGAATTATACAGGATCAGTACAGGATAAGTAATGTAATGTATGTACACAGTGACTCTACCAGCAGAATAGTGAGCACAGCTCTGGAGTATAATACAGGATGTAACTCAGGATCAGTACAGGATAAGTAATGTAATGTATGTACACAGTGACTCCACCAGCAGAATAGTGAGTGCAGCTCTGGAGTATAATACATGATGTAACTCAGGATCAGTACAGGATAAGTAATGTAATGTATGTACACAGTGACTCCACCAGCAGAATAGTGAGTGCAGCTCTGGAGTATAATACAGGATGTAACTCAGGATCAGTACAAGATAAGTAATGTAATATATGTACACAGTGACTCCACCAGCAGAATAGTGAGTGCAGCTCTGGAGTATAATACATGATGTAACTCCGGATCAGTACAGGATAAGTAATGTAATGTATGTACACAGTGACTCCACCAGCAGAATAGTGAGTGCAGCTCTGGAGTATAATACAGGATGTAACTCAGGATTAGTACAGGATAAGTAATGTAATGTATGTACACAGTGACTCCACCAGCAGAATAGTGAGTGCAGCTCTGGAGTATAATACAGGATGTAACTCAGGATCAGTACAAGATAAGTAATGTAATATATGTACACAGTGACTCCACCAGCAGAATAGTGAGTGCAGCTCTGGAGTATAATACAGGATGTAACTCAGGATCAGTACAGGATAAGTAATGTAATATATGTACACAGTGACTCCACCAGCAGAATAGTGAGTGCAGCTCTGGAGTATAATACAGGATGTAACTCAGAAAGACATTCAGATGAAGGGAGATTATTAGGGAATTGCTATTTATGCAACCCACCACCATATTAGCTTAGATTCACTTTTAGAGAAGGAGCTAGATGTAAAGCAATTTTCAGAAACAACGTTATAATTGAATTATTCAACGGGCTCTATACTACAGGTTTCCATCTGTTGTAGGACAAGAAGTCCCAGTCCCTTGCTGTCCCACATGATGGGACTTCTAAGTGCCAGATGTAGCGCTCTTATAAAGACTGCACGCACTTTGACTGCTCTCGGCTTCCGTCCATCGCGGTACTTGGCTCGTGAGGCGCAGATTTTTCGCTGTTCGTGGTGCGGATGCACTTGTAATTGCAAACGGGGATCCGTCATCTTTCACTGGAAAAAACAAGCACTACAGATCATTCCCACATCTACGACCGTTCATCTGAATTTATAATAACGCATTACTGAGGTGTCTGCAATCGAAGCAACCATTTTGCCAAAGCTATTTGCTTACCTCCTAACGCTCTTGATCTTCGGAAAGATGGCCGCTGCAAAAGAGCGTGGTGTTGAGGTGGGGACATATCTGGTCACATACAAGCCACTCTCTAGTGTCATTGTCATTCAGTACGCGGACATACCAACTACAAATTTAATTGGACGGAAGGAACCACAATCCAGAATATTGCGGGGGAGACAGTTTAAGGTGTAACTAAATTGAAAAATCAATTCTTCACATCTACGCGATATTTTGTTTATTTTCCCTTATTAAAATACAATAAACTGATGCCGAAGCGTTAAAATGGCTGTGACTGTCACTTTCAGAAATCTTGACTGACAATTGTGGGATGCCACCCCTATAATGCAGAATGTGTTGTCCCAGTAGCGGTGTGTCCCCCAGAACACTTGAGACGATGTTGTGATCTGGAGCCGCTGTGGGGAATGCTGGGAGGGGGGATAACGGGGGCTGCGGCTGTCACCGTGACGTTAACCGGCGCCAAGGACGCGTTTTTGCGCCTGACACCCGAGCTCAGGGCACAGCTGCGCCTGGAACAGGTGAGACGCGTCCCCCATGACGTTACTGCTGTCACCTGTGCACTCATTGTGACCCCCACAGGGCACCCTGCTGCCACCCATCCCTTACTTGATGGTGGTCAATAACTGTGCCATGCTTCCTCTCAAAACCCAGGTGCCAACAGCCATGCCCCGTGTGCAGGTGCTTCTGGTGGTCTCCAACGTGTTGCATTCCAGCTGCTGCAAAACTATAACTCCCAGCATGCCACTGGGTTTCAACAGCTGGAGAGCCATGGTTGGGGACACTGCTATGTAGCCTGATTCCAAATGATCTCTTAAAGGGGTAGTCCCAAGATTATCACTCATCCACAGGATAGGTGATAAATGTCTGATCGCTGGGACTTCTTCCGATCACTGGAAGGGGGGGGGGGGACCCAAAGCGCCTGTTCCGCCTCACTACACCCCCTGCAGTGAAGAGCTTAAACGGAGTAGCGGTCAAAGCAGACGCCTGCCGCTCCATTCAATGACTGAGAGAAGTCCGATCTGGGCAGGCGAGGTATGGGGCCCGACACAGGCCTCTTCACTAAGGCTCGCTTCTCTGCCTTTTGGCTAAGATAAAGTGTAGTACCTGCTCAAGCTGAAGTTAGTAATCATCCCTGCCGGTGGAAGACGGCCATCGTAGGGGGATGACAGAACGCCGAGATGAGGGCAGGGAACCACAACGGTCATCGCTCTGGTGTACGCATTTGGTTTAAAGGTACCATTTGTAGGTGACCAGGCGACCGCCGGATCGAGGTCCGGTAGTTTGGAAGCCCGAGTTGCTATGTGCCCCGGGGCTGGTGACCCTGGGGTGCCCTATCTCACTGGGGGTGGGATCCCACTGAGTGAAGGCACATTTGCACCCACTCCGTTTCACACTATATGAGCACACACCTTTATTCTTCTGGCTGGGAGATGAGGAATTGTTTATACCTGGTGGATGTCCAGGCTGTATAACAGCGCACATCCACTTATTTAATTTTGTTTTTCACTGTGTTTGTCACAAGGATTTTCCGGGATGTGGTGCCCTTTTGGGACCCTCTTGAGGTCTAGGGGGAAAATGTGTGGCCATCTGGTGCCGTTTTCCCCTGCAACCCGGCCTCCCTTCTTCGGAGGGGAGGTGCAACCTTGATGCAGGCTCCTAGGTGGACACTGGGGTGGCATGTGGGGGGGGATCATCGATCCTCTAGACCTATGGTTTGGAGCGTCGGGGAATGGTTATGTGGGGCCTCTCCCTTTTTTTTGACACAGGGGATGCGATAGACCGCATCCATGTGCACTTTTTGTGTGCCACTCCCGCACTTTTTATGCACTTAGGTGAGAGAGAGCACGGCTCGGGCTTTCAAAAAAAAAAAAAAAGGGGCCCAACCCAGTGCTTTAACTTACTACGCCGCACAGACTTTTGCAGCTTTTTTGTCCTAGAAAGGTTCACAATTTTTCTCCAATGTTTTTGGAAATAGCCAATGGCTGTACTCTGCTTTCTCCATCTATCCCAGACTTTTAATGGACCGGCTCCATTCAAGCTCCTCCCCACTACAGTCGTGCAGTGAGGTGGAACAGGAGGGTTTGGGACCTCCCTTCAGTGATCGGTGGGGTTCCCAGCGATCACACACTTATTACCTATCCTATGGATAGGTGTTAAATGTTAAAGTGTAACTAAACGTTTGACAAACTTCTGACATATCATAAGTTTTGATTGGTGGTTGTCTGATCACTGAGAACCGCACCAATCACTCAAACGAAGAGGCAGAAGGGCTCGTGTGAGCGTGCAGCCGCCTTGTTTATGTTCGGCTTTTTCCGGAAAGCCGATGTATCGAAGTACGGGCAGATAGACTTTCTACTGAGCCCGTACTCCTACGTTGATTTCCGGAAAAAGCCGAACAGAAACAAAGCGGCTGAGCGATCACACGAGCCCTTCTGCCTCTTCGTTTGAGTGATTTGGTGGGGGTCTCAGTGCTTGGACCCCCACCTATCAAAACTCATGACATGTCAAATGTTTAGTTACCCTTTTATCTTGAAAATATCCCGAATCCAGTCAAAGTACTTTGATAAGTTATAGATACATTACAGGATAATAGTGAAGTCTGGGATCTCGGACCAGCACGGAGTTCTAGAATGAAAAGTCTTTGTAGAGGGTTCAGATCCTCAGAGATTTCTATTACTGGGAATTTGACAGCTTTGTAAGCAAATGTCCATCTATTTGACTGTGTGGGTGGAATTATTTTGAGTGCATTTCTCCTTTAAATCTGAATAGCATAAATATAGACCAGTCTGTGGGTCAACGATAAAGCCGGTTTTGGGGCTTTTTGTTTTGTATGTCGCAGCTTCTATACAGCAGTGATATCGCTCTACATGTACGTGAGGTCCGCAGCGTAACTAACTATAATAAAACCTTTGACCGGGGAGAAAGGCAGAAATAGCGATGTTAATGAGTAATTACGTTAATGAGAGTCTAGACGGGGGGGAGGGGGGTTCTGCATCGTCCTGCGGAGACTATACAATTCATATTCTGTAACCCTGAGACTAAATCACTTGTAACATGTACAGGTTCAGATAAGACTTTATATACATTAGTGTAATCTGCTAACTTTGTGTGTCCGTTTTCTAGCTTTACGTATATTAAACAAGGGTTGTTTAGTTTAAAAAAAAAACATTCGGTGAGGTCTCATGCACACAAACGTATTTCTTTCCTCCCGTAGATACGGGTCCTTGGTAACACGTATTCGACCCGTATTTCCGGGCACGTTTTCGCTGCAAAATTGCACTGCACTAATCGGCAGCCCCTTCTCTCTATCAGTGCAGGATAAAGAGAAGGGACAGCCCTTTCCGTAGTAAAAGAAATTCATACTTACCCGGCCGTTGTCTTGGTGACGCGTTCCTCTTTCGACATCCAACCCGACTTCCCTGGATGACGCGGCTGTCCATGTGACCGCTGCAGCGGTCACATGGGCTGAAACGTTATCCCGGGAGGCCGGACTGGAGGAAGAAGCAGGGAGTTCTGGGTAAGTATGAACTTCTATTTTTTTTTTTACACGTTTATCTATATTGTGATCGGAAGTCGCTGTCCAGGGTGCTGAAACAGTTACTGCCGATCGTTTAACTCTTTCAGCACCCTAGACAGTGACTATCTCCTGACGTCGCCTAGCAACCGTCCCATAATTACGGGAGCCCCATAGACTTCTATGAGCCTGCCCATGCTGTAATTACGGCCTGAAATAGGACATGTTCTATATTTTTCAACGGCATGGGCACCTTCCCGTAAGCATACAGGGAGGTACCTGTGGCCAATAGAAGTCTATGGGCCTGTAATTACGGGCCATGATTACGGGCGTTTTTACGTTTGTGTGCATGGGGCCTGAGTGTGTGTGTCTACCCATTCAGAACACTCATCTATTAGGGTGGATTTACACGAGCGTGTGCGTTTTGCGCACGCAAAAAAGTGGCGTTTTGCGTGTGGAAAAGGCACTTAACAGCTCCGTGTGTCATGTTCATATGGATGTGTGGCTGCGTGCTTTTCACGCAGTCGCCATCATTGACACTCCGTTTGGATGTTTGTAAACAGAAAAGCACGTGGCGCTTTTCTGTTTACATTCATTTTTTTACTGCTGTTGCACGAATAACGCGCGTCCCACGGAAGTGCTTCCGTGTGGCGCGCGTGATTTTCACGCACCCACTGACTTCAATGGGTGCGCGATGCGCAAAAAACGCCGAAATATAGAACCTGTTGTGAGTTTTACGCAGCGGACTCACGCTGCACAAAAATCACGGACAGTCTGCACTGCCCCATAGACTTGCATAGGTCCGTGCGACCCGCGTGAAAATCATGCGGGTTGCACGGACGTAAATCACGTTCGTGTAAATCCGCCCTCAGGCTGTGGGTTTATTACAGGTGAAACTTTGAAACTAGGTGCTTCACCTGTAATAGTCGCACGACCAAAATCCGCATTGATTCGTGGTAAAATGCAGGCGGTATTTACAGCAATTAAAGTGTCCTTCTAGTTATATTCTCCCTCCCGTACGAACATTGGGTTTGGAGAGACGCTCCTGCACACTGGGTGCAACCATATGACACCTGGAGAGTATTGTGCAAGGGTCCAATTCTAATTAACTGGACCCTTGCACGATACTTTCCGGGCATCGGATGGTTGCCACGGCAACATTACCGCCCACAGTGTAGGAGCATCTCTACACACCCAAGGTGGAAGAGTATAACTTGAGGGACACTTTTAAGTGAAACTAAACTTTTAAAAAACAATCTGCACTTTGGTCAGTGAGGGTCTGAGCACTGAGACCCCCACCGATTACTAAAACGAGGCAGCAGAAACGCTCTGGTGAGCACTGTGCTGCTTCGCTTGTGATTGGCCCTGCACGGTGCGGTATACGGAATCAATAGAAATTCTGAGTCCGTACACTGCTCGCTGGGGCGGCTTACCAAGGAAAGCCACAACACAGCGCTCACCCGATCCCTTCATCCACATCGTTTCAGCGATTGGTGGGGGTCTCAGTGCTCAGACCCCTGCTGAACAAAGTTTCTGATATGTAAATAACATGTCAACAGTTTTCAAATTTTATTTACACTTTAGGAAGCAAAATGATAACTATGAAACTGGAGTAAAAACACACGCCTTTGTGAAATCCCAGCCTTAGGCGATGCACAGAGCAGCCATGAAAAAGTCTCTCTCTGGAGAACCCAGCAGGTCTGTGTATTACATGGACAGAGCATTGATTTTAATAAGAACGGTGTAATGCTTCATCTCTCCTGTGGTGGTGCTGTAGGGGAAATGAGCCCTTACTGCCGTTTTACTCCAGAGAATTCAACTGATCACTAACATCCCAGCAACAGAGCATCATGTGATCAATTTATAGTCGGGGTCCTTATAACAAAATAGGATTGTCTAAAGCAGACAATCCTTAAGGCCGGGCTCATACATTGCGACTGTGTTACCATACAGATTTCACAAAGAATGAAATCTGTGGTGAAAGTCTGGCATTTCTGCAGCATGTCTAGAATCCGCTGCTGCGTTTTTACGCTATAAGTAAATAGGGTTTGTTAAACCTTATTCACTTACATTGTACTATACTTTACAAATACGCAGTGTGTGAACCTGGCAGAGACATTCCAGGCAAAACTCAAAATCTGACAGGACCCCTACTCCTCTCCCCGCTCCTGTGATACTACCTGCGGTCATATTGCGTTTGACACGTTGTCTTGCAGCCTACTGGAGTGCCACTCAATTAGGTATAGCATTGGATAAAAGTTGCCGCCAGATTTTTTTTAAAACAAATGCATGGATGCTGTTGAGGCTGCGGGAGGGGAGCAGAGGGTCCTGGGACAGTCAGATTTTGTGTTTCAGACAGAATACTGAAAGTCTGCCTGAATGAGGACAATTTTGGTTAAATCTAAGGGCCAGGCCAAATACTTCTCACAGCTGAGTTTTCTACAGTTGTATCGAAATACATCCTCTCCTGATTTTTCTGTAATCATTTAAGGTAAAATGTGTCTGTGTAACTCAGAGCATTGTCTAAAATGGATACAATTGTGTCAGAGGTTTATGCCTTCCTGTTTATGAACCTAGTAGCTTTATAGGTTGGACTTGATGGACCTGCCTTTTTTCAACTCTGAGTAAAAGCGACATCGGGATGTACACGAGTAAGGAGCTCTCGTATGTTTTGATTAGTTTTCACCTAGGAGCACTGAAAACAGATCTCCTTGGAGACACTGGTCCAAAATGCAGCATGATACAGAGCATGGCGATATTTGTTTCTGAAGAATAGTAGTCTGTAGTCATTGCACTGTAATATTTCTTCCAGGGCTGCGCTGTAGAGGTCACATGGGAGGAGCAGCCGGTTTATCTCGGGTGGATGGAGAATCGCAGCAGAAGAATTACAGACTACACCGTTGTGGAGCTCAACAGACAAGTGGCAGAGAAACTGGGACTTGTGGATGGACAGCAGGTACTGAGCATGTACTCAAAGCACTGTGGCACTACAACAATAGGGTGTCAGGGCATGCTGGGAGTTGTAGTTTCACAACACCCACTGGTTGCAGACCACTGCTCTGGAGTGATGTATATGTAAAAAGTCTATTATATTCACCGCTTGATAACCCCTTTTTGAAAGAAAGCCAATCTAGCATCCAAAACCACCAACAATCCGTTGCTACCTTGGGGATATTGCGCCCAGCCTTAAGAGGCTCTGTCACCACATTATAAGTGCCCTATCTTGTACATTGTGATCTGCGCTGTAATGTAGATTACAGCAGTGTTTATTTAGAAAAAAATTATCATTCTTTACGGAGTTATGACCAATTTCAGATTTATGCTAATGACTTTCTTAATGGACAACTGGGCGTGTTTTACTTTTTGACCAAGTGGGCGTTGTACAGAGCTGACCAATCGGTGTCATACACTTCTCTCCATTCATTTACACAGCATATAGTGATCTCATTATCACTATGTGCAGCCACATATACACACTATAACGTTACTCAAGTGTCCTGACAGTAAATATACATTACCTCCAGCCAGGACGTGATGTATATTCACAATCCTGACACTTCTGTAGCGTCTGTGTGATATTTACAGCAAGACAAGAGTAATCTCGTTTTAAATTACAGGTTACATCGTAATCTCGCGAGATTACGCTTGCCTTGCTGTAAATATCACACTGACGCTACAGAACTATCAGGATTGTGAATAGACATCACGTTCTGGCTGGAGGTAATGTATATTCACTGTCCGGACACTGCAGTAACGTTAGTGTGTTTATGTGGCTGCACATAGCGATATCGCTATATCCCTATATGCTGTGTAAATGAATGGAGAGAAGTGTATGACGCTGATTGGTCAGCGTCATGCACTTCTCTCCACAACGCCCACTTGGTCAAAAAGTAAAAACACGCCCAGTTGTCCATTAAGAAACATTAGCATAAAGCTCAAATAGGTCATAACTCTTTCAAAAATGATAGTTTTTCTAAATAAAAAACACTGCTGTAATCTTCATTACAGCGCCGATCACATAGTGTACAATATAGGCCACTTATAATGTGGTGACAGGGCCTCTTTAAATGTTTTATTTTTCTGAAATTCTTACTACTGCATAGAAATATAGTTTATTAATTCATAGATGTTACGAAGGTTCTTATTCAGTGATGAGATATGCTGCTAATGCCAAGGCTCTTTTCACACTGCCTTTTCCCTGCACAACACATGTCAAAGGTACTTATAGGCTCCTTTTATAACGAGGGAAGCTAAAATATTTCCTGTTGGGTCGTACAACTCAGGAATACTTTATTTTTGCGGGACAGAATAATGTAGTAGACTGCGCTGTTCTTTCCAGAGGCATCCCGCAAAAAGCGTTCTCCACGCGAGATCAGTTTAATGTACGCGTCATGAGAGTTCATATCATTCCTGTTTAACGGATCCCATAATATTCTGTGGGTGACTGATGCCACTGTTAAACATAGGCTATGACAGATGCCTAATGTAGACATCAGGAGCTTTCCCCAACATATCAGTCAAACGGACCAAAAACAGTGTGAAACGAGCCTAAGCAAGATGTGGCGCTCAACATAGTGGGAGAGATCCAGCAAAGCGAATACAAGGAAAGTGCCCTAAGCAACCAGATCCCAGTCATTATTCAGTGATTTGGAAGATAAAAGCAGCAGTCTGATTCATTGCTGAACATGCAGCCAGCCTTCCGCTTTTTGGTGCCAGGATGGGCATGACAATCTGTTTTGGGTCCGCTTATTTCAGGAAAGTTCTTAAAAGGTTTGGCGTTATTCACACAGGTTTATTGTGGATGTGTAAAAGCTGCATATATGGCACATTTAATGTAGGAAAACCCCAAGTTTTTTTTTTTCTTTTGCTGCCATATATGCATCTCACATATAGCCTTACTACACCCATATAAAGCATTACTAAATACAATAAGCGCCATGTATTAAAACTTAACTAATAAGTGATCTGGGTACCCCCAATCTCTCTAGAAATTTTTTGAAAAAAAAAAAGCAAAAAGTACTGCAGCTATTGATAGGCATCTTCTATCTAGTGATCAGTAAGGTCTGAGCAGCCAGGCTCCCAATACTATCATCTGGCACCTCTCCATAACATCAGAAATGTGAACACTCCCTTTAAATTAACAGGCCCCTTCATATCCGTCTGGCCATCCATAAAAGGGTCTCACAAGAATGTAATAGCCATTCTGCGCTTCCACTGAGACATGAGCCTGTTATTATCTTGCGTGAAAGGCAGACAATTATACGGTCGTGAATGCATTTATCGTATCATATCAAATGTTCAGATCAGACAAAACCAGCGACATATATAGAAGTGTACAGACATTGACAAAGCATAACGAACAAAATTTAACGAAAATCAGCACCAAGCACCCGATTGTTTATGGGGATGGAGGGACAAGTGTCAACAAGGCATCAGTGACTGATGAAACAATTATTAGTCATCCCGTTGTATTCCGTTTAGGAAAAATGAGAACTATAGCCAAAATGGTTAATGGATAAATCATAACTGGAAAATTTCACGTTTATATAACAAGTACAAGACGTCGGGACAAGGTCACCTACAGAGGTGAAGAACTACCCGCACATGGTCATTAGTAAATGTAAGTTGGTTGTGGCACTACAAGTACCAGCAGTTATGTACTTTGGCTTTCCTCATACTCTGCAGAGACATGCTCTCCTGAAAATATATTCAAGACTGAAAACGTACATATATTAGAGGTCACAGCACGTCAAGCTGAAGTGTTCTTTGACCTGAAAATATCAAAGTGGCGCAGTCCTTGGCCATGAGACTCCATTATAAAGGAGCTTACGGTGATATTACTGAGTACTCACTAAAGCCGGTGACACCTACATCTCACTGCAATCACTATATATACACATAAGGCCTTATTAGAATGATTGGTGCATACATTTCTCTTTAATTACTTAATTTCTCCCGTAGTGGAGAAGTCCTGTATGGGAGGCAACTCTACTCGAGAGGCCTGTCCTGTAACACTCCTATTTTAATTGGGGTTTTAAATAAAGGCTTCTGGCGTTGTATAGTTGCCTCCCATAAAGGACACCCCCCTGCTGTATCTCTCAGGTGGGAGATCTGGCATCACTAGCCCCAAGAGGCAAAAGTAGCACAATAGTGCATAAATACGGTGTAAATCCAGCAGGGGGCAGTACAATAATATGAAATAGGTTTTCCAGAAATCCGAATTCATGGCTTGAGTATCCACATTTGATGCCTGTATCCCAGACGTGAATAACTACCTTTGGATAATGTAGCCACTTGTCCACATATAGCATTCTCCCATATCTAGGTTTAAGTCATTTCAGATGTGAGGCGGGGCTGTAACATCCATTGTGGCTTTTGATCTTCAAGACTGACAGACATGGAGGGCAGAGCCTTATCTGGCCAACAAAGAAGGGAATGTATGAATAATGGGGACTGAACAGAAGGCTTTTGGTGGCAGACAGTCTTGGGATAATAAGCAGAGCTGTAATAACGTAATCTTTTTAGCTGCACATGAATTATCGTCCCCTTTCGTAGCCAGGGAAGAGCTGGCCGAGAACTGTTTGCAGGGGCTTGTTCACCCGGATGTTGTAGTTCTTGCCCAGGTCGTGTCGGCAGGCAGGACAACTGTACACGGAGGCTTTGAAGGATCGGTCGAGGCAGGTCTTGCAGATGTTGTGTAGACAATCAGTGGTGATGGGCTCGTACACCACCTCCTGGCAGCAGATACACAGAAAGGTCTCCTCCACTTTGTTGATGAACCTTGGTCCTTCCTTGAGATGCATCATCACCTCATTCCACAACTTGACATTCAGCTCGTCCTTCTCGATCAGCTCTTTTTGCTCTGGGGTCAGATCGTACACAAGATCCGTTTTAGTTTTCTTAGGTGCTCCCTCAGCATCATCTTCATCATCCTCAATAACATATTTCCTTTTTCTCTTCCCTTTGATTGGAGTCTCCTGTTCATCTGAATCCATGTTTTCTTTCTCTCTTTCCTTATTGGCAACAGATTCTAAGTAACCCTCTGGGTAGTGAATGGTGAGGCCTAGTTTTTTAACACGTTCTTTGCCCTCCTTGGTCCATGGTGCTGGTTCTTCATCATCTCTCCTCAGCAGATAGCGCCAGATAAGGAAGCCAGACTTGCCCTTTTCAGGCCAGTATTTCACCACCTTGTATATGCCATCGTATCGGTTACCATCCTCTGGGGCGTATTTGCTGTGTTTCCGGCCCTTTGCATTGCGCACAACACGCACTGGTTTACCCCTTTGCCAATCCTTAGCTTCAGCCCCTTGCTTTTCATTGATGCGGGCATTGCAGTTCATGGCTAACGCACGGTTGGTATTGGTGAGTTTCTGGTCACATGACTGCTCAGCTGTGCGCTTGTTGCCAGAGAGGTCACGTCCTCCACTTCCGGTGTAGGTAAACTCAGTCCCATCATCTGCATCATCCTCGTAACCTCCTGCCAGGACCAGAGAATAGGAGCCATCATTGCTTCTGCCGTGGATGCCAGCCACATGAGGACGGTGCACACCAGCCTCGCTCACCTGCACCCTAAACTTCCACATGGTGCCAACAAGTACTCCTGGTATCGGCCCGTAGTGATTGGACGGAACAATGGTGCATTCTCTGGAGCGCCCAACACATGCCATGCCTTTACCCCAGTCTCTGTGGGAGGATGAGCTGGCAGATGCCATTTTAGCTTTCTTTTTGCTCTCTTTCAGCTTTTCACCAGCCAACACCACCTCGCTGGCATCGTTCCTACAGTCAGGGCAGTACCAGTCATCAATATCTGGCAGGGCAGATAGAGGAGGTCTAAGACAGTAGATGTGGAAGGCCATGTCACACTCATCACACAGCAGCTGCTTTGCAGGGTCCTGTTTTCCCCCACAGACGTGGCAGGCGCACATGCGGCACTTCGTTTTAGGGTCATCTTTGCAGAATTTGCATTGTGGACCAGTCTGGGTTTTTTTGGGTAACTCAGGAGGCGGGACCAGGATTTCAGGTAGGATCGGTGGACCAGGCTTCTCTATTTTGAACACCTCATCCACAAATACAATCCTGCAGTCATTTAGAGGGTCCCCTGCACCCCCCAGTAACAGCTTGGCATAGAGTTCTTTTCTGGCTTTTCCCTCTGTCTTGCGGAGGATCTCGGCGTCATACCAGTAACCCCTCTCCTTGGGCTCGTCTGGGTTGTAGTTGATCATGACCACCAGTCCGGCCTGTAGATCATCCCAGGACAGCTTGCTCCTTGCCCGGGGTCTCACGTCTTTAGCGGTCAGCTGCACCACTCCCTCCTCAGGGTAATCCTCATACCTTATATGGTAAATGACGTCATCGCCGGGGGTTCCTCCGGTCACATTGACCACCTCAGCCTCGAACCAGGCGCCCATGTGCAGATCCCGGGCGTCCACTTGCTCTTTTATCTTGTACAGTTCGAGGGTTGTGGGCTCGGCGGGCGGTTCCACCTCTGGTCGCGGCTCTTCTGGCTCTGTCTCGGACATAGGGGCATCGTCGGCCTCTTCTGCCTCCACCGGAGCCGACACCGGGGGAGGAGGGAGCTGGCGCACCAGCAGCTGCACAATGTCGTTGAGCCCAAGGCTGTAATCGAAGAGCGTGTGCCCGTCCTCCATCTGCTTACCCCGGTAGAAGAGCCGCTGTCTGTCCTGCTCCACTTTGAACAGTTCCTGGATGCGCTCCCGCAGCTCCTCCACCTTGGTCAGTTTAGACAGGGAGTCAATGCGGTGAGTCTCCCGGCCGTCCATGGTGCGCACCTGGATCCACATGATGGTGATGAAGGGCTCAGTGTCGTCTCGGTTGCTGTGCTGTGGCGGCGGCCCGGACTCTCCGGCGGATTCCCGGTTATCTCAGACTCGCTTCGGACAGGAAAAGCGTGTACGGAACTCCCGCTCACCTCGGGCTGCGCGGTTTGTACTTTGGCGGGAGTCTAACCCGGCCGCTGCTGATTGGCTGGAGAGCAGATAGCGGGAAGAGATTGTCAGGGTGCAAGCTCCGCCCCTCTCACTGTCGCGAGGTTCCCGCTCGCTGTCACTGTTGTCATGGTTACGTGGTTCGTTATGTGTCTGCGCCATGTCTCGGGTTATAGCCTCTCAGTGTATGCCTCCCTTCCCCCATGATGAGACCTGCGACACATTCACTGACTGTATCATCAAAACTAATTATATTCTAATTAAAGGATTATACAGTGATTATATGGTATCCGCCTCTGTATCACTAATTTGTCGCAGCCTGTCTTACATATGTCCGCATACAGCTCTTTGTTTTCAAGCTGTTTAACCCCTTCCCGCCGCAGCCCTTTTTCAGATTTTCATTTTCGTTTTTCCCTCCCCAACTTCCAGAAGCCATAACGTCTTTATTTTTCCGTCTGTCTAGTCCTATGAGGGCTTGATTTTTGCGGGACGAGTTGTAGTTTTTCGTAGCACCATTTATTTTGCCGTATAATGTACTAGGAAACGGGGAAAAAATTTATTTGTGGGGTAGAAAATGAAAAAAAACCGATTCCTCCATGTTTTTTTTGCGCGCCGTTTTTACGGAATTCACTGTGCAATTAAAACAACATGTTAACTTTATTCTGCGGGTCAATACGATTACGGCGATACCAAATATGTATCGTTTTTTTTCTATATTTTACTACTTTTACAAGTAAAAACCTAAGTGTAAAAAAGAAAATGTATTTTGTGTCGCCAAATTCCGAGAGCCGTAACTTTTTTATTTTTCCGTCGAGGACTTATTTTTTTCGGGTAAGCTGTTGTTTTTAATAATACCATTTTGGGGTACATGCGACGGTTTTATCACTTTTTATTTCATTTTTTGTGGGAGATTAGGTGACCAAAAAATAGACATTCTGGCGTTTACAATTTTTTTTTTTTTTTACGGCGTTCACCGTGCGGGTTAAATAATGATATATTGTAATAGTTCAGACATTTACGGACGCGGCGATACCAATTATGTTTATTTATTTTTTTTACTATTCTCTAGGGGAAAAAGGGGGATTTTTTTGAACTTTTAATTTTTTTTTTTACACCAAAAAACGATATTTGACTAATTTTTTCTTTTTTTTATTAGTCCCCCTAGGCGACTTCAACCAGCGATCGTTCGATCGCTTGCACGATATACTGCAATACTAATGCCCGGAGGCAAGGCTTAATAGGAGCACAAAAATGGCGGACCTGGGGGACTTCATTAGGCCCCCAGGCAACTATCGCCTCCCAGCGATTGCATTGCGGGGGGCGCGATGAGCTGTTAGAGGGGGTCGCCCCCCTCTCTCTAACAATTTAAATGCTGCGGTCGTTATTGACCGCAGCATTTAACAAGTTAAACGAGCGGGATCGCGCTCGAGCGTGATGCCGCTCATTACTCTGAAGTGTCGGCTGTAACATACAGCCGACGCCGACATTGTATGGAGCAGGTTCACTCCGTGAGCCCGTTCCATACTTCCCCCTACCCGACTGTCGCGTATGGATACGTCAAATGTTGGGAAGGGGTTAATATCTGAGGTAAAAAAAATACTGGAGCAGACTTAACAATTTATTTACAGCACTTTTCTGGTGTAAATACTTAGAAAAAGGAGGCCCTGTCACCAGATTATAAGTGCCCCGTCTCCTACATAATGTGATCGGCGCTGGAATGTAGATAATAGCAGTGGTTTTTATTTTGAAAAACTATCATTTTTGAGCAAGTTATGAGCTATTTTAGATTTATGCTAATGAGTTAGTCACTGATTGGTCACTGATTGGTCAGCCTCATACACTGCTCTGTACAACACCCAGTTGGTAAAAAGTAAAAACACGCCCAGTTGTCCATTGAGAAACTCATTAGCATAAATCTAAACTAGCTCATAACTTGCTCAAAAATGATCATTTTTCAAAATAAAAACCACTTCTGTTCTCTACATTACAGCGCCAATCACATTATGTAGGAGACAGGGCACTTATAATGTGGTGACAGAGTCTTTTTAAAAAAATATATAATGCCCCTGTGCCACTTTCTCCCACACGTCGAAAAAGTGTTGGGGCCTCTGTTGCTCTCCATATTTATTTAGTGTTCCTATCTTTAAGCACTACCCTTAATTACACTAGCCACAACCCCCAAAAATTCTTGGCCGGTGCCCCCATAATTCCATTCACTGCTTCAGTGCCCCACATCTACAGCCACAGTGCCCTCATAACAAATACAGTGCACCCATAATGACATGCAGATACTCCCCTTTCCTCCTTTCTGCAGTTTGCAGTCCACTTCATTCCTGGATACCACCACAGACAACGCCATGGAGATGCCGTTTGCCCCCTGAATACAATTGTGTCACACACACACAGTGACCCAAACAAATAGTGCCACACACAGCGCCCCCTGAATATAGTGCTATAGGCTGTGCCCAATACATATAATATTGCAACACATAGTGCCCCTTGCAGAACTTGCCACACACAGTACTACCTGTAGACAGTGCCACACACAGTACCCCCTGTAGACAATGACCCATACACAATGCCCCCTGTAGATAGTGACAAACACATATATTGCCCCCTGTAGATAGTGACCCACACACAGTGCCCCCTGTAGATAGTGACCCACACACACTGTCCCCTGTAGATAGTGACCCACACACACTGTCCCCTGCTGGTAGTGACCTACACATATATTACCCCGTCGGTAGTGACCTACACATACATTTCCCCCTGTAGATGGTGCCACACACAGGGCTCCCTGTAGATAGGGTGCCACACGCAGTGCCCCCTGTGACTTTAGACCCGTAATCAGACTTCAGACCAGACTAAAAAAGGAAAAAAATGTTTTAAAATAAAGAAAACCGTTCCTCACGTTTTAAATCACTGCTGCTCCAGCGCTGGCGTTTTGGTGGTCCCCGCCAGTCCTTGTAGTGATGACCTTTACCAAAAGGCAATGAAATTCCACATATGAAATTACACACCGCATGAAGCCTCACCCCAAAACCACATCCACGTTTTTACGCGTGTTAACCTGGATGGTATTTTTGGGTGGAAAAGGTGGCGACCCTACCCGCACTTGTATATATGGATCGGTGATGCAGCTGCAATGCTACCAATAGCTCTTAATACTCTAAATCTCCCTTTGGCAGTAAAAGGGGAAGAGTCCATGGTCCCAGTCAGGCTCCTGTATACACCAGGCCTCAGTGACGTTGCGTCCACATGATTGAGTTATCAAAATGCTGATACAGGCCATTACGTTACTGTGGACAAAACCTCACCGTGGCCTGCAGCGACTGGACGTCTCAGCCACGTTATATAACTTCACTGTCGAGGCAAAGCCGCTAAGGTCTGGAGTGCGTTTATTACAATTTTACCATTTTAGAGGCCTGACATTCTATTACATTACTGTTTTTATTCAGATCTACTTTAATGAGATGTCAAACTCAAAAGTGAATGGTGGACATCAGGCAAACGAAGACCCCCACAATTTTAAAGAGGAGGATCAGTGTCCCACTTTTGGTGACTCTCAAACCTATGTCTCTCCACCTGTTTGACTATTCCTGCAACTGTCAGGGCATGCTGGGAGTTGTAGTTTTGACACCTCTGGAAGGGTACAGTTTGGAGACCACTTACTTAGAGGTTCCTGTCATTCCTATTTATTTTAACGGAGACAGACCGTAAATGTGTAGCCACCTTTCTATCAAAAACAGGGAGCGATCCCTCCTTTTGCTCTAGATCGAAGGGAATCCGAGATGCAGGACTCCCCACCAATCTATCATTTATATGTCTGATTGATGTAATACAATTTCAAGTAAGTTTTTTTTTTTCTCTTCAGGTGTTCCTCAAGCCTTGTTGTAATGTCCCATCTTGTACGGAAGTCACAGTTGAACCTCTATCTGCCGATGACTGGGAAATACTGGTAAAATGATGATTTTATTTTTACAACGTCTCTAACAAAAAAGTCTCAATAGACCTTCCTGGAATAGGAAATGATGGCATATAAAAGTGTAGTGAAGCACAGCCCAGAAAAGTGGAGTTCCCCTTCCTTCTCCTGTATTTACCTGATAGGACGCCCTATTCTAGGGATTCACTCAACGACCCTTTGAAGCACTCCCCGGGAAATGGAAGAGGCGTCCATGAATTTCCTTACGCAGCTTCCCCCCCTCACCCATAAGCTTTGCAATTGGTGTAACGAGGCAAAATCAGTAAATGATGTACGTCCCAAACTTGGAGCCCGTGGGGCTCCATTTTCACAAAAGTGTGTAGTCCCCTTTTATGTTTTATGTACAGGGAGAATAAAGAAAAATATTGGCTTCTCCTTGCGGCGAATGCAACCACCGACTTCCTGCCACTGCCTATATTTCTCTCTGTAACGCAGATCTCCCCGTGACTCTCACAACCACAATTGCAAAGCCAATATTTAGAGTCATGTCAGATGTATTCTATACTGTATACCAATATGCTAATATCGATTATATGTGTATCACCAGGAGCTGCATGCGTCAGCCCTCGAAATGCACCTTCTTGACCAGATCCGAATAGTTTATCCCAAAGCCGTGTTTCCAGTGTGGGTGGATCTGCACACATGTGTCTACATTCAGATAGGTGAGTAGTCCTGGTAATAATATATTATAATAACTATGTATAAAAAAGGTCTCCACTGATATATAAGACTCTGTGCAGCAAAAAAGAAAAACGAAATTGACAGCATATGCCGTATATTGGACTCTATTCCCCTCCTAGAAGCTCTAAGTTACATGAAAGCCATTTAAAGGGGTTGTCCAGTTGAAAAAAAACCATTTTCAAATATTAGGGAATTCTGAGGTAATCGCGAGGTCTCCTCTATTCACGATCCACATCTTTTGGCCGTAGGAAAGAGCGGTTACATAGCGCATCTATTACTCTGGAGGACCTGTACTGTCCTGCATTACACAGTCAACCCATTGATATGAATGGGCACCATGTAATGCTTCATTTCCCCTTTGGGGGCGCTGTAGGGATATGTTCAAACTGCATAATGTGGTTTGAAAATATCCTATACATCTAAAATAATCGCCTGGCACTTATGTTTTTCTTCATTCAGGAATCCCCTCTATGAGCCAGAGCGGAGAGCTGTTGAGTATCAGCGGCTCCCACTCCGGTGGACCCAGGATGTTCCATGTATTATTAATCATCTAAATGGCTGCCATGTAATGCTACAGGGGAAATGTATGATTGGCTGCAACTTCCCCTTGTAATTCCCCAGATGACCCCTGGGAGTTTCAGAAGGTGGAGCCCTGACGATCATCTGGTTGCTAGGCTAGCACTGGGGTCCTGGGTTCAAATCCAACAAAGGACAACCTCTGCATGGAGTTTGTACCTTCTCGCTGGGTTTGAGTGGGTTTCCTCACACACGCCAAAAATGTTTCTGTCTGAAATAGGGAATTTAGATTGTGAGGACAGGGACTGATGTGAAAGGTGAAAATCTCTGTACAGCGCTGCAGAGTATGTAAGCAGCAGAAAACCAAAAATAAATATATTTTCGACTTGTTGTGAAGCAATATTGTTACTTTTCTCATAAATTCTGCTTATGTTTAGGAGCATTGACACCAGCTGCAAGTTATGGCCGACTGGAACCCCTGACGGAGTTAATTGTATCTCCAAAAAGCAGAACATCTGAGAACGTGCCCTCACATTTGCCCCCTTTAAAAACTCCAGAATGTGACACTGGATCCAATAGAATCACTCATGGTACCACAAGTAGCAGCGATACCTCGTCACTTAAAGACAAGAGCGAAACCTCCGAAATTCACGCTCCAGAGGCTTTGAGTATATGGGACTCATTAGGAAATCTGTTTTTATGGGCTTTAGGAAAAAATCCCTCACAGACTGGTGCCCACGAAAAGGACGTCTTTAGGAGGACTTTGCTGAAAAGTGTTCGCATAGAAGCCGTTTTCCGAGTATCCCACCATATTCCTTCTATTATAAGTAATAGCCAAGCCTTCCTAGAACATACAAATGATAACACGGTTCAGGTGTTTCTATGGTACCCAGAACCCCCAGGTTTACTTCCAGACATAGTCGTATCCTATGGGACAATTACTGAAATCCCTTCTCCAAAGAGACGGAAAAAGAACAGCAAGTTAAGCGCAGATCGATCTGCGGGGCAAAAGGAATCTGCTGATGCGGCCGCTAAGACACCTGAAACTGTGGTGAAGATTGTTTGGCATGGGTTTGAAGATATCAAAGATGTCATTGAGTATGATACCCGGAATGGAAACACACATATTGCAAAAGTTTGGGTCAGTAATCATATAATTGTGTAGCTCTGTCGTTTTGAGGCATTGCAGCATGGGAACTATACAGTTCCCGCGAAATTACGTAAATAGTGATGTACGTCCAAGATCGGAGAAAACACAGATCTCAGCAACTTAAGCCCTTAGATGCCATGGCCAATGCTGACAGCAGCATATAAGTGGTTATACAGAGGGTTGGGCTGTCTCTGTCACCCCATCGGACCCGTCACAGCATGATCGCGGGGGGGAGGAGTAGTGCTATGGTAGCCGGGGGTCTAACGATGGCCCACAGGTCTGCCATCTTAGTACACCTAATAGGTCCTGCCAGACGCCGGGCCTTATAGGATGCCTGTCCGCGATACAGGCATAATACACTACAATACAGAAGTATTACAGTGTATTATATGAGTGGTCATGCTCAGACATTGTAAAATCCCCAAGCAAGACTAAGAAAAATGTAAACACAAAAATGATCTAAAATGTTTTAAATATAAAAAAAAAAAAGCACAAACCACCCACGAAAAAAATGCTTTATTTAAAAATATATAAAGAAAATAAAAAGTACACATAATTGGTATTGCTGCGTTTGTAACAACCTAAACTATAAAAAAAAAACAAACAATGTCATAGTTGCTGTTTTTTTGTACATCACCCCTAACAAAAACAGAATAATAAGCGGTCAAAAATAGTATGTACCCCAAAATGATACCAATGAAAACGTCAACTCATACTTCAAAAACAAGCCCTCACACTCCGCTCCGTTGACGGAAAAATAAAAAAAGTTATTGCTCAAAAAATGGCGATAAAAAACAAATATTTAAAAAAAAGAATAAAATGTGCAAAAGTAGTAAAAAAAAAAACGAATAATTTGATATCACCATAATCGTACTCACCCGCAGAAGAAAGTTAGCGTGCCATTCATATTTTATGGTAAACGCCGTAAAATCAAAACTAAAAAGACAATGGCGAAAATGCTGGTTTTTTTCCACCACCCCTCAATTTTTTGGAGAAAAGCTCTACAATAAATTATGTATACACCAAAATGGTGACATTAAAAAATTGAAATTAATTTTCTGACTTCCAGTAAGGACCCATGTGGCGCCTCCATCCACTGCCATACAGGCGTCAGGTACTATGTATACGGCGATGCTTCCTTATACCTCCATACATAAAACGATGCTTCCTTATACCTCCATACAGAGGACTATGCTTCCTTATACCTCCATACAGAGGACGATGCTTCCTTATACCTCCATACAGAGGACTATGCTTCCTTATACCTCCATTCAGAGGACTATGCTTCCTTATACCTCCATACAGAGGACTATGCTTCCTTATACCTCCATACAGAGGACTATGCTTCCTTATACCTCCATACATAGGACTATGCTTCCCTATACCTCCATACATAGGACTATGCTTCCTTATACCTCCATACATAGGACTATGCTTCCTTATACCTCCATACATAGGACTATGCTTCCTTATACCTCCATAGAGAGGACTATGCTTCCTTATACCTCCATACATAGGACGATGCTTCCCTATACCTCCATACAGAGGACTATGCTTCCCTATACCTCCATACAGAGGACGATGCTTCCCTATACCTACATTCAGAGGACGATGCTTCCTTATACCTCCATACATAGGACTATGCTTCCTTATACCTCCATACAGAGGACTATGCTTCCTTATACCTCCATACATAGGACTATGCTTCCTTATACCTCCATACAGAGGACTATGCTTCCTTATACCTCCATACATAGGACTATGCTTCCTTATACCTCCATACAGAGGACTATGCTTCCTTATACCTCCATACAGAGGACTATTCTTCCTTATACCTCCATACAGAGGACTATGCTTCCTTATACCTCCATACAGAGGACTATGCTTCCTTATACCTCCATTCAGAGGACGATGCTTCCTTATACCTCCATACAGAGGACTATGCTTCCTTATACCTCCATACAGAGGACTATGCTTCCTTATACCTCCATACAGAGGACTATGCTTCCTTATACCTCCATACAGAGGACTATGCTTCCTTATACCTCCATACAGAGGACTATGCTTCGTTATACCTCCATACAGAGGACTATGCTTCCTTATACCTCCATACAGAGGACTATGCTTCCTTATACCTCCATACAGAGGACTATGCTTCGTTATACCTCCATACAGAGGACTATGCTTCCTTATACCTCCATACATAGGACTATGCTTCCTTATACCTCCATACATAGGACTATGCTTCCTTATACCTCCATACATAGGACTATGCTTCCTTATACCTCCATAGAGAGGACTATGCTTCCTTATACCTCCATACATAGGACGATGCTTCCCTATACCTCCATACAGAGGACGATGCTTCCCTATACCTCCATACAGAGGACGATGCTTCCCTATACCTCCATACAGAGGACGATGCTTCCCTATACCTCCATTCAGAGGACGATGCTTCCCTATACCTCCATTCAGAGGACGATGCTTCCTTATACCTCCATACAGAGGACTATGCTTCCTTATACCTCCATACAGAGGACTATGCTTCCTTATACCTCCATACAGAGGACTATGCTTCCTTATACCTCCATACAGAGGACTATGCTTCCTTATACCTCCATACATAGGACTATGCTTCCTTATACCTCCATACAGAGGACTATGCTTCCTTATACCTCCATACATAGGACTATGCTTCCTTATACCTCCATACAGAGGACTATGCTTCCTTATACCTCCATACAGAGGACTATGCTTCCTTATACCTCCATACAGAGGACTATGCTTCCTTATACCTCCATACAGAGGACTATGCTTCCTTATACCTCCATACAGAGGACTATGCTTCCTTATACCTCCATACAGAGGACTATGCTTCCCTATACCTCCATACAGAGGACTATGCTTCCTTATACCTCCATACAGAGGGCATCCGATGGAGCATGCCACGATTTCTTTCTGTTGGATTCGCAAATGAAATGGGAGGCATGGTAAGAAACATGCAAGCGGTTTTCTCATTATGGGAACAGGTGTCCCGGAGTGTCCCATGTGAATGGATCCGGACTGCACATGTTCGGCCACCGCTCAATTCACTTTCTATGGGCTGCCGGATATTTATAATATTTTTACTGAACAGAAGTATTCGGCACACAATGTTGTAGTTTAGAAGAGAATCTTGTTTTTATTAGAAATTTGCCAATAACCTAGTGCGAAGTTTCGGTCTTATGACCTTCATGTGTCGTTCTGGCAAGGAGTTAATCCTGTAGTTGGCGCTCTGGGTACAGTTGCGGCTAGTGAGCGCCATGACTAGCGGTTATTGGAAAATTTCTAATAAAATCAAGATTCTCTTCTTAACTACAACTTTGTGTGCCGAAAACTTTTGTTCATTACGATTGGGTTGGGACCCTACTCGTGCACCAGCCAAGTCTAGTGCGATCTGAACCACTACGTAACTATATGATATTTTTACTGTTGGAATTCAGCTCCCGTCCCTTGCTGCCGTTCACCTGCAGTCTCTTTCTTCGGCCTATATGTGTATTACGCCTCATTGATGTTGCGTCCGTAGTAAATTGATGTCGTGTGTCCAATTTCTTGCTACCATGGAGCATTCATATCACTATGAATGAAACCTCACTGCGGCCTGCAGCGATTGGATGACACAGCCATGGCAGCGGGGGACCGGTGGAGAACTTTAAATATATCACAAGGTTTTTTAAATTTTCTTACAGATGTGGGGTATTTTGGGGAATATTCCAGCCTAAAACATTTATCACCTATCCACTGGATAGGTGATGCATGTTGGATCGGGGGAAATGGAGTAGCAGCATGGCCCCACATTTATCTTTGGTTTGTCACTTCTTAGAAAACAACACTAACCCCTGTCATATTGGTGTCCCCCACTGATTCCTGATGTGGGGTATACGGACAGGTAAAAATTAACCTCGTCCTATTTGCTGTATGCATATGAATGATGATTATCCGTATTTTATCCGATCTCATGTTATCTTATATAACCGTGCTGTCTACTCATTCATTATAGGACTTTTATAGTTATATTGTCTTTATGCAGATTCCTAAAAGGTTAAGAAAGAACTTGAATATTAATATATCTTCAGCCGTCAAGATACAGTCATTGGAACCACAGCCCAAAATCCCTTCATCGATCATGCTGCAACCGCGGCAGTGCTTGGTGAGTGACTGGTGAATATTTATCCCATAGAAGATCCATTGTAGAAAATGACTCACAGATTGGACTGAACGGTCTTGTGTACTGCGAATTACCAGCGCTTATGAAATTTTACCTAAAATGTTATTAAAAATACTAACTACTAAGATTTACATGTACAAGTCATTTTCAGAACGATCTGATGGAGAATAATAGATTCTAGTGACTAATACTACGTAAGTGCTCATGATTGGCTCAATCGGATCCAAACTTATTTGACCTGCATAAAAAATGTCCGCTCTGATCTGTCTGGTTGTAGAACGTAAGCAGGGACTGAAAAGGGGAAGAGCATTTTGCTATTATCGGGGGGAAAATTTAAAAAAATATTTGGAAATTAAGTCCCTATGCACTGACATGTTTGTTAGCCTTTGGTGGGCTTGTGCTTCTACACAGCAGCCAATATGAAAAAGCAGAGCTGCAGTGTAAAGCATGGAGAGACAGCAACTGCCTTATGAGAAATAATGTTTTTTCGTCTACCTCAGAATTTCTTTAGTCAGTGTAGCAAGGCTGAGGTCACTGATCAGAGCTGTGCCATAATTGAGAAGAGCTAAACAGCAAACCCCCATAAAAAAATAGAATAAGTAATGACAACTAACCATATATTTTAATTTTTTGGGGTCCCAAGAGGGGACACTTTTTGATCTGCTTATTGTCAAGGGACCCTTCTAACAAGTAGGAATTGTCAAAACCCTTTAAATGGAAACTTGTCAAACAACTTGTACTAATCTAATAGTATATCTTCTGTCCACCCTGTGTTGTCAAGCATTGGCCGCTCCTGGTTATAGACAGACTGCTGAAGGTGGGCGTGTGTCTCTTCACTGGCTGATAATAGAAGTCTATGGGGAGGGGAGCAGGAGTAGGGAGCAGAGAGAGAAACACACAGGCTGCTGGTAAGATCTCTATGTCACCCCAGTGCTGGTTTCTCCGCTACACTGCTCACTGCTTTGTAATCTCCTCCATGTTGCTGCAGCTTCTATATATGTGACAGACAGAGACAGGAGAGCAGGATTTTCCTCTTCTATGTGTACAGTGTATAGAAGACATGATAGCAATTAGGCTCCGCTCACTAGCTCAGACACAACTAAGGGGGGATTCACACGAGCGTGATTTGGCAGCGTGTAGGCCGCGTGGTTTTCGCGCGGCACGCAATGCCCTATAGAAGTCTATGGGGCAGTACACACAGTCCGTGTATTTTGCGCAGCGTTTGTTCGCTGCGCAAAATACGCGACAGGTTCAATAACTCTGCGTATTTCACGCATCACGCACCCATTGAAGTCAATGGGTGCGTGAAAACCAGGCAGGTCGCACGGAAGCACTTCCGTGCGAACCGACTGAAACAGCGCACGAGCTGTCAAAAGGATGAATGGAAACAGAAAAGCACCACGTGCTTTTCTGTTTCCAAGCATCCAAACGGAGTGTCTTTGCGAGGAGCGAACCCCGACAACCGAAGCTAACTTCACCGGGTTCGGCCAAACTCGTTTTGGCCGAATCCGGCAAAAAAAATTCCGGTCCGCGACGTCGGGAGACATTCACTGTGCATGGTGCTGAAAGAGTTAAACTGTTTCAGCACTATGGACAGTGACTTGCGATCCCAAAATACATGAACCTGTAAAAAAACCCGAAGTTCTAACTTACCGATTTACTCCTGTCTCCTTCCTGCAGTCCGACCTCCCGGGATGACACTTCAGTTCAAGTGACAGCTCCAGCCAATCACAGGCCAAGCACAGGCTGCAGCCAATCACAGGCTGCAGCGGTCACTTGGACTGCCGCGTCATCCAGGGAGGTGGGGCCCGATGTCAAGAGAGGCGCGTCACCAAGGACCAACAGGTTTTTCGCTGTTGTGTTCGGCATTCACTGTCGTGGGTGCTGAAAGATTTAGCTCTTTCAGCACCTTGGACAGTGACGGGCGTTGACAAGCCTCATCTCTATGATGCCGGCTGCGCGAAAATCACGCAGCCGCGCATCAGACACGCATGACACAAACAGCTGTCAAATGGTTTTTGCGCTCGCAAAACGCTGCATTGTTTGCGCGCGCAAAAACGCAATGTTCGTGTGAATCTGCCCTAAGAATTAGATCTAGAGGCTGCAGAGGGGAAAACTGCTAAATAATGCAGAATACCAGTCATATATTGGCCAGAAATCGTGTTATTCCTCATGTATACACATATGACTGCTTATTCTGAGAAGTCACCTGAAAGGTTTGGTGCACTTTAAATTCAGTCCTGATTGTTGTCTCCTCTATGAAGGATACAAAGGTCACAGCAGAAGATATCAAATCTGCATTCAGCTCATGGCTGCAGTCACACAGTACCTCATCCTCCCCTTGGGTTTCAGGGAAAACAGATACTGCACAACTTTCTCTTGATGAAGGTAAGTGATAAGGAAAACATTGTGATCTGCCGATCTAAATGCTTGCTTGTTTCAGCTCCGTTCACACGTAACATTAAAATCCAATGAGTTTTTCCATGGCAGAAATCCGAGCTGTGGGTGTGCAGACGATCTGCTCTAGGATTAACCCCATTGTCATTAAATGGGGCAAATCCTCTGCTTTTCCATGCAGAATCCGTGGAAATAAATAGCATGTGGACAAAAGTCGCCACAGAAAAATATCTGTAGCATGCGAACGGGGTTGCAGATCCCGTATTCACAATCATGGGATAGAGATTGCCGTCCGATTTGATGCAGATTTTTGCCAGTAATATCCAACACACAACGAGGCCTGATTATGAAACTTCTTACATAACCTGATTTATTGTTGCCAAGTTATACATTTCTCTAAGTAGGTATTATATTCCTATAAATGTTTGACTGTGCAGGCCCCCTGGAAATACATTGTGTGCGGGCTACCTTCTCTAGAACATACAGTGGCCATTTAATACTGCCACACAGTTCCCAGCTAATGCCGCCATACAGAGCCCAAATAATACTTCCATACATGCCTAATTAATGCCGCCATACAGTGCCCAAATAATACTGCCACACAGTTACCAGATAATGCCGCCATACAGTGCCTAAATAATACTGCCATACAGTGTCCAATTAATACCACTATATAGTGCCAAAATTATACCACCAAACAGTAATGTCATAATAAGTGTGCCAAGCCAGGAAATCTTTTGGGTGTTCACAATGGAAGGAAGTTTACAGTAGTAGTCCCACTATATTGATTACTTGTAAACATATCCTAAGTGTTCTGTGCCAGAGTCATTTGTTTCGGTCTGCTGTTGGGTCGTCTTTGAGACAATGTCGGGGCCAGGTGCTCCTGGTGATGTTTCAGGGCAGTTGCTCTTTTGTGCCGCGGAGCATCACCATGAGCCTCTGGCCTCCACACAACATGTATTTACATAGAGACTCAGCCAGCATTGTGCTATGTAAAATCTGCTTATCATTTTTTTTTACAGAAATGGCAGAATTCGCATTTAGTCTAGACGATTCTTCCGAACCTACAAGTCAGGATGAAATATTCATGCTATGTCAAGACTTCATACAGAAGACTAAAATTCATGTAAATATCAAGTAAGATCATTTATTAGAGAAAAGTTGTGCCCTGGGCTGTTAATAAGGGCCGCTGAACAGGATCGGGAAAATCATCGGCCATATTGGATTTTTTTTTCTTATAGTGCCTGCAGTAAGCAATGCACCGTATCACTGTGCCGTCTGTCAATGTCCAGCTGTATTTAGATATACCATTATGTAATACATTTTAAAGTTTCCGGTCTTCTGTTATGTGTAATGCTAAAGTCTCTTTTATCTTATATAGGTTAATTTAGAATTTACTCCACCGGAAAGCGCTCCCACTCTCCAGCAACCTGACCAAAACCTCACCCACCTGCAGATGAACAGATTGGGGTATGAAAAAAATGCACACTGATCTTTTTATTTTTGGGATGTATATTATATTCTGAATGCTTAGACCCATGGGCGTAGCTATAGCCATAGGGTCTGATAAAGGGCTCAGAGGCTGAGAGGGCACAAATTGTGTTTGTAGAAGCTGTTTAAAAACACTTTTAGGCTGGGACCACACGGCAACTTTAGCCACAACACTGGCCGCGTGGCCAAAGATCTTTGAGTCGCACTGCCTGCCTCACAAGTAATGAAAGTGAATGTGGTCGCGTTAGGTCCCGCAAGTTGCCGCAACACGACAGTCGCAAGAAATCCAGCGTGTTTGGATTACTGGCGACACTGGTGTCGTGCAAACTTGCGATGCTGTGTCAAGGCCACAAGTTGTCATGTAGCCTTATCATTATGTTGCTAGAACTGAATTTATTGGGAGCTGACTACCCCCTAATTTCAGACTTTTCTTACGTGGATGTTTCCCTCGCAGTTATACATGCTGGATGTGAGGTCTGTGTGTCCAGGATGCTGCTGCCTCCACTAGCTCTCATGTATCAGCACAGCTTCATTCCTGTACTGCAGACACTGATATAGCTCCTGTCTGATCTCTTCTCCCCTGTACAGACACTGATGTAGCTCCTGTCTGATCTCTCCCCTGTACAGACACTGATGCTGCCGGTGTGTGTGATTTCCCCCCTTCCTTACTGCAGGCTCTGCATATGTCCTCCCCGCTTTCCCTACACCCTAACACAGCCTATGTGATGTCCATTTGTCTACGGTGTGTGCGTAATTTACAATTCCCTGTGTACAAACCTCCCCTTCCCTCTACCCTTCTCTGCACTACTGACTTTACACTATGCTATGGTGATAAGAGAGGGAGGGAGGCAGACTCCCCAGAAGAGAAAGCAGGCTGTTCGTAAAGCAGATAGATGACGTACCCCTTGAGCCAACAGCATCCAATCCAGGAGCAGTGTGCGGTCGGATCTATGTCAGAAGCAGCAGCATAGGCAGCTATGTACAGGAGCTGCACAGACTCTGCATTAACAAAATGGTTGAACATTTTTAATGAAGACTATCTAGAAAGTTGCTTGATTTTGCATTTAGGAAGCAAATGAGAAATAAAAAAATAAAAAGTGCTATGAAATAATCTATATTTTTATATTACAGTAGTGTTGATGTCTTACTGAAGAGCTGCTACGAGCATATTGTTCATTGTTTAATGGGACGTCCGTTATCCAGACAGTTTGTCTCCACAGCATCTGGACTCCGCAGCGGCGCCATCCTCCTTTCCGGACCAAAGGTATCCGTGTCTGATTGTTAGTTTGATATTGACTTACTGATATTATAGTGGAACTCTGACATAAGGAATAAAATGTGAAATACATTTAAAGGTGTACTCTACTTTTTAAACATTTCTATGCAAACATGGATTGCACATTGATATGATATGCCATCAGTCTCTGATCTGTGGGGTTTGACCTTTGGTACCTGCCAATGTGGGGTTGCAGCGGTGTTCTTGGCTTGTCACTGTGCAAACAATTTAAACACAGTCCCATCTAATTGTATAAGTGTTGTTGTTCCTATACAGCACTGGGTCCAGCTGCTTGTCAGGAAAACACCAAAGTGGCTGCAGGCTCTTTCTTTTCTAGATATTAGCAGGGGAACCCACGATCTTTTAGGTGGTGGATGGATAATAAATGGCTGTCCTTGAGAAGCTTTATCCCCAATGGACAGTTGATGACCCCATCGTATTTCAATATTGCGTTTCATCCGCCACCTACGGAAATATTCAATGGGCAACAGATACTACATTTTTTGAGAGAGCTCACCTCCACATCACCCAAGTTAGAATTGGCAGATATGGAATCCCTATGCCTCTTTAGCGCTAACCTACCAGGATCACCATCTTTCCTATACTGATGTTTAACAGTCCACCTACTGGAGGCAATTTACCATTTATGATCAAATGGGATGAAGAGATGGGGATCCAGCTAGATCAAGATCAATGGAGTTTCATTTGCACTACTGCTAGCAAGGGGAGTTTACAGGTCACCTTGATGGAGACTTCTCTTAAGTTGTTACATAGAATTTATATGGTACCGACCAGAATATATGCCTGATATTCCTGACACATGCTTTAGAGGGTGTGTGGACCCTGGTTCTCATCTGCACACATGGTGGACGTGTCCTAAAGTCAAACGCTTTTGGAGGAATGTTCTGACTCTTGCTAATTCCGTAATGAATACACACATAAGGATAACTCCTGAGGTTTGTCTATTGGGGGTTAAACCAGACCGCCTTCCTTACCCTGCCTTTAAATTACTTCAACTCCTTATGATGTCCGCTCGCAACCATATAGCACCAAACTGGAGACGACCTTTGCTTTCAATTACGGCGGTGAAAAAAACGTATGAATAAAATTCTAGTCTACGAAAAGCTGAACGCTGTTAGACATGATACTGTTAAACAATATGATAAGATTTGGTTTCCTTGGGTACAGCCTATGGCAGCTCCAAACCTCTCTCACTATCTGGCAATGTAGTGGTCCCTGTGTGTGGGGGTGAGTGCCCGGGTCCTTATCCTCATTTTTCCTTATTACTTATTACTCTGTGTGACATACACCGAGGAGGTCTCTATGTTCCTTTATGTCAGTCTAGATCTATATATATATTTGCTATGAATCTATATAACGTGCATGTTGTGTATCCAACTTTTGTTGAAATTTTATAAATTGATTTCGAATTACAGTAAAAAATAGCGCAGTCCCGTGTAAGCCAGAAACAACATGCAATGTTAAATACTTTTGTGTTATAAGTATTTAGCAATAAATTGATTTGAAACATAGATATTAGCAGGAGGTCCCAAAGGTCAACCCCCACTTTCAGACATATCCTATCTATATACCTTCAACTGATTTTTAGCTATATGTAGAATAGAATAGAATAGCACTTTATTGTCAAGTATGAAAAATTCCTTGAACAGAAACCCTACATTGAAAAAAGTACAATTCTATGGGACTAGCGCATATACAATAGATCATACAAACAATCACAAAACATATTTAAATCATATTTAAAGACACACTGCAGTCAGATATAAACTTTCCCTAAACCCACATGTACTAATCACCCAATATCTCCGGTCCGATAGAAACCGCTCAAACAGACCGTGCGCTGGGTGCGACTGCTATTTAAAAATTTTGTTTGCCATACCTGTACATCTTTTCTCAAAAATGCCTGACAACTTACGAACATTACAACTAATTATGGACCCGGCCATTTTAGCTACTCTACACAAGAAACGCCGTTCCTTCATTGTCACCAAACCAAAGCGTAATTCCGTAAATGAGGGCCTGTTCACATCACGTTTTGGCACTACTTTTAGCGTGTACTTTGGGAAAAGCTCCCTAAGCATGACCATAGGGCTCCACTAGAGCGTCCTTTTGGCCTCCATCGGGCTGGTATATATTGGTATACCTTTTTTTTGGAGGATGGAATAACATAGTATACTACTCTATTCCGTCCTAAAGGGGATCCTGCTAAAAAAAATTATCTCGTTTAGGAAGAGCATCGGGTAGCACTTTGCCTGGAGATTCCGGCTGTTGGCAAGCCCCCGACATCACTGTCCATGTATGTATAGTTCTGAATGCTGTGAGGGGATTTCAACTACAGAATTCCTGGCCAGAGCATCGGTACCGATCTGGCTGGGAACTCCGGGACTGGGGATGCCCCTGACGTCAATGTCTATATTTGTACAGTGACGTCCGTTTTCCCTCCAGTAGTGGAATCCCGGCAACACTCTTGCCGGGGATTCCGGCATCTTAAAGCTCCTAATGTCACTGTCCATATATGGACAGTGACGTCAAGAGCTTTCCCATGACAGGAGTCCCTGGTCAGAGCGCTTGCAATGCTCTGGCCGGAAAGGCCATAGTTGAAAGCCCCTGACATCACTGTCCATATATGGATAGTGACATAAAGGGCTTCCCTGGGCTCGGTGCTTAAAGTAGTGCTTTGCCCGGAAAGTTCAGGCGATGTATTCCGTTGAATGCCTATACAGTGGGATACGTCGGTGCCTTCCATCAGAGGTATACGTTAGGACTCCTACTGTCGTATATCTCCAACAGAAGGAAAAACGTGATGTGAACAGGCCCTTAAAAGACTCAATTGTTACCTGATAAAAACTGCAGAGCCTCAACATTAAAACCACTTTTTTTTAATCTTTAGTTTAGACCTTCTTCACTAGAGCATATATAGTAGTAGACCATGTCAAATCGTAAGAAATAGTGATCCTTAAGAGCTTTAATTAATTTATTAAATCCACCTGATTACCACCATGGTAATCTTGGAATGTTCTTATTTCTTTTTCCTAAAATCGATAGAGGTCTCTTTTTAGTTTTTTCCACATTCAGGACTAAATTATTCTCCCTAGACCACGTCTCCGGATGCTGATTCTTAGATCGATAAGAAGTCTCATCCCGACCTGTGACCTGTTGTGGAAACTGATAGAGCCGCACAAGTTTGGATATTGCATGCAGCTTTAGATGTGAATGCAGAAGAAAATATCATGACAAGTTTTATACAAGAGTTACTTTTAGAGTTATTTTTGATTCAGCTGTAATCATTTTATTACAGAGTGATTTGTGTTTACTGACTACAAACTGTGCCCAAGTGAAATGCTGTTTGTTTCCCCCAGGGTTGTGGAAAGTCAACTATAGCAAAGTCTCTATGTAAAGAGGCTTTTGACAGCCTGGAAGCTTATGTGGAAGAAATCGACTGTAAATTATTAAAAGGTATTTTATGATGAGTGTTATTTTTTTAAAATAAATATTTTTTATTTGGTATCCCCATAACTACCCATACACTAAAGTTAAGCCACCTATTGAGGTCAACGATGAGGGCAGTTAAGGCACCTTGACTTACTGTTACGTCTAGGTGATCCCGTGTGATCATGATGGCGATTACACAGCTACGATCCCTCGATCGCCGATCCCGGCGTCACTATGGAAAAAGCCTGGGACCAGATAAATGTCCCCTCTTGTAAAAGCCTGTTCGGGCCTACCAGTGGTATGTTTCAACAGAAGTCTGTGCATATTTCTATGCACAGGCACAATATACCGGCATACAGAAGTATACTGGCAGGCATACACACATTTTTTTGCTTGTCCGTCCCCCCCTCCCTAAATTAAAATACTACAAACTCCATATTGATGTGTTGATGCAAAAAAAAAAAGTTCTTCATTCCAGAAGAATGACGAGAGGAATGAAATCTTGAAAGGGTTAAATAAAAGTCTAGAAAAAAGTAATATAAAGACCTGTTCACACTGAGTTTTTTTGCAGGCAGATTTTGACCTGCCCGCACTCTCTCTTTGCAGTGTTTTTCACTGCGTTTTTCTGTCGCGGTTATTGAGCGCTGCTTGCAAAAATCGCAACGCAAAAACGCTTTCTATGCCTCGTATTGATATCAGTTGGGAGGTCAGAGACAGAAATGCCTGAAGAAAGGGCATGACGCTTCTTTTTCCTTCGAGCGTTTTTTGCGCTCACAGGAAAAAAATGCCTCCACCTCCTATTGAAATCAATGGGTGCCGATTTCGGCAGTTTTTTTGGCGCGGTTTCCGACGCAGTTCCCGCGTCAAAAACGCGCCAAAAATCTCCGTGTGAACTAGGCTTTAGACTTAGCTTTCTGGCACACGACCAAGAGTGACGCTCAGGCTGTTTTTCACGGCATCCGAGTGGCACCTGACAGTTTTCACGGACCCATTCACCTTAGAACATGCCTATCTTTCCACTGATCACGGAGGGGACTAGGGGCAGCACACACTGTCGAGTGCATTATGGCTGTCGGACTCTGTGTGAAGATATTTCCCCCTACAAGCAATCCTTCCTTATATCTCAGTACAAATGGAGTCTGATGGAGCACGGTATGATTTTTTTGGTCGGATTCATACGGAATTGCACAGAACAAAACTTTCTTAGAAATCGGTGAAAGTTCTTTCTTTCTGTTATTTTGTGTTTTTTTTTTGTTTTTTTTTTAAAAAGGCTTTATTTTATTAACTTTTTCCAAATTACAAAAGTACAATCAAAAACATTACAGTACATACTGACCAACCAAAACTAGTTGGCAATAACAATCACCATAGAATATAAGACATTCACATTGCAAAAGACAGAATTTAGACAAGAAGTATCACATAAGGATATATGTAAATTGCAATTAAAACAGGATCATAAGGTGACGATTATCAATGCCCAGAACCAACAAAACAAACACCCATTCACACGCCAGTCACACATTCGCTCCACTCATCTCCCAGTGCTCCTCCTCCAGCCAGTAAAACACAGATTAGATAGCAGTGTCCGAGGTCTCCAACCACCTAGCCCAAATCTTCCCAAATTGGTCAGGGCGTCGCCTGTTAAGGTATAACTCTTGATACATGGGTACATACTACTTCACCAATTGCAACCAGTGTTCAGGACTAGGACACACCGTGGCTTTCCATGCCATAATCATAACCTTCCTAGCACAAAACACAGCAGAAAAATATTTTGTCATAATAGCCTTGTACTATCTCATTCATAATGCCCAAGAGGCAAACCTGAGGGGAGAGAACCCGAGGAAACTCAAATTTATCATGAAGGAACTCCACAACCTTAGACGAGAATGGCGAAATCTTAGGACATAACCATACACAGTGGAGGTATGTGCCAACAGCTGATTGACACCTAAAACAGCTATCGGACCCCGAGGCCCCAATTCTTTGGAGTCTTACCGGAGTGTAATAAATCCGGTGTATGAACCGCGACTGTATTAAAAAAATCTCTCTCACTAATCACTGAGTCAAAGAATGAGAGCTCCACCACTCCTCCGACAAATCAGGAATATCTCTCCTCCACCCCATGAACGCCCTACCAAATGGTCGTTTTACAGAAGACAACAGCAAGGCATATGTTTGTGTTTTAGGAAGGTCTGGGGTGCCAAGCAAGTCCTCCACTTAAGAAAACCCCAAAGCTGACGTAACAGAACCAAACTGAGCCCCACAGGCATGTCTTAATTGGAGATAGTGATAGAAAGCCTTCTTCGAGACCCCAAACTTCCCCTCAAGCTCAGAGAATGATACAAAACCATATCCACAGAGTATAACTGACCCAAAAATCAAACCCCCGCCCCAGCCCAAATCATCGCTCCCGGCAGGGACACCAGGTGAGGCAACCATGGATTGTTCCATAATGGGGTCCTAGGGGAGTAAGAAGAATCCGCATCATCTCTCAGTAATACGTGTGCCTTCCTCCAGGCACTAGCTATAGTTTGTAACGCTAGTGGCGCCCGACACGGGTATTTAAACCTATATAATAAGTTGGTAAGACTCTCATAGGAAGTCATAAGTGCTCCTGCCAGCGCGGTGGCCGCATTACTTAAATCAATGTCAATCCACCAGTGAGCCAGCGCCAGCTGCGAAGCCAAGGAATATAGATAAAGGTTGGGTGCTGCCATCCCCCCCCATGATCTTTGGGGCCTGTAAAAAACTGAGACTAAACCTAGGTGTGCCCCCCTGCCAGTAGAACATACGTAGAATCCCATCCATTTGTCCAAAAAATTGTTTGGGCAATATAATTGGACAAATATGGAGATATAGAAATTTAGGCAGATCTATCATTTTGAAAAGATTTATCCTACCGTATAAGGAAAGGGGAAGGTTCTTCCATGCTTTTAACTGCTTTTCAGTAGAGGCCACCAATGGACACTTCCTTCTGTATTTTTGATTGCAAAAATGGCACAGTCATCCTGAACCTCGTGGTTCATTAACCATGTGCCAAAATGACAGTACAGACAGGCAGAGCAGTTGGAGTGCGGAAGTGGGGTAAAATGTGGCTCTGTAACCGATGTACTGTATATGCCATTTGGGTCTGTGGAAAGATCTGTGACAACTGATACGGGTAGCGTAATAGCTGCCATTTGTGGTAGTCAATTTAAGAAATCCGGCATTAAAATGACCAGTAATAATGGGACTGTGGCACTTGTGAACCTTCTAATCTGGTGACTTTCAGGAAAGACACTAGAAAGCATAAGCCAGACTCTGGAAGAGGGATTTGCTGAGGCAGCTTGGAGGCAGCCTGCTGTTCTTCTACTGGATGACCTGGATCAGATTGTTGGGGTGCCAGCGACGCCAGAACAAGAGCATAGCCCGGAGGCCGTGCACAGCAGGCAACTTTCACATGGTAAGTCTTATAGTCCTTTCATCAACCTGCCAAATTATACCAAGGCCATGTCTACGCGGCACACATTTGCCGTAGGTGGCTGATTTATGCCGTGGATTAGCTAGTGGATCTTCACGTAGATTAGCTCTATTGTAATTCAGTGGTGTTAATTTGCAACTTTTTACATCAGAATGCGCAGCATTAAAGAACATGCTCTATAAAATACCCCATTCACAGCATTGCCGAACCTCAGGATTTAGGTGCGAAATCCACGCCAAAATCCTGACTGAATCATCAGTGTGTGAACATGGCTTAAAACATGGGTTCAAATCTAATCAGAGGATGCCCTGTTAACATCACGCTATTACCTTCTATTTGACGTATATGCCGGGAAAAGCTCTGGAAATATATACCTCCGACGGAGAGCTGTGACGTATCCAATCCGACTGTATAGACATACAGTCGAATCTGTCGCCCATAGGCTTCCATTGTAAAAAAAAAAGTATGTGTACAGTTGTATGGCATAGCGTAGTCTACTACTCTATTCCTTATTGTTTGCAGTATACCAGCCTGACGAAGGACAAAAGGAGACTCTTTTGGCCTCCGTTGCCCTAATGGAGCCCCATGGACACGCTTATCTTGTAGACCGGGAGCTTTTTCTGGCGTGCACGCGAAGTGTCATGTGAACAGGGCTGAACATCTGCAGGGCGTTTTGTATGTTATCTCCTTGTTTGTATTGGGTTCCCGAGTGCTAGTAGGACAATTGGCGTCTTGTAAAATTGGCCTTAGTGTGTGTAAGATGGGAAGACGGAGCAATGTAGCAAAATAAGTTGATCTCACTCCATCATCCAGGATCTGCAGTCCTGCAGCTGAACAGTTGGCTAATGGTTTGTGTATTTCAGTTCTAAAAGATCTAATGAAGGAAATCATTCGGATGGAGACGCAGATCGCGGTCATTGCAACAAGCAAGTCTGAGCAATCTTTGAATCCCATTCTCATTTCATCGCAAGGAGTTCATCTTTTCCAGTGCCTTAAACCCATCCAACCTCCAGCACAGGTAACCACAACTCTCCGTCAAGGCATTCATATCAATGATGAACATATTATTCTGCTGTATCTGGCTGCCAATCTCTGGTACCCCTGCAGGTAAACCGCAACAGCCCCTACAGCCTACGGGGGTATTGTTGGTGGTCCCAGCACTTAGACCCCCCAACCGATCAGACATTGATGGTATATTCTAGTGATTTGTCAAACCCTTTTAGCAAATCAACTTTTCTGATGAGATGCATATTATCTGTATTCTTGTCTGCGCAGTTTAATGTACTCTTTTGTTCACTGTTATCAGCCATTTCAGGATGTAAAGAGGTTGATTGTAGTGTTTCCTAATGGAATTACTGACAGGAAGTCCAGAAAAACCCTAAAGACTTTATATCCCAAGAGGGAAGCCATAAAACAATAAGGCCAAATGCACACGATGCGTATTACATACAGATTTGGCGCACATATTTTTCTGCGCCAAATCCGCAGCATAATACAGTGCCAGCAAAGTAAATGAGATTTCAAGTAATCTCATCTACACGTTGCAGAATTTTTCCTCACGTAAATTGACGTGCGGATTTTAAAATCTGCAGCATATCAATTTATCTTGCATTTCCGCTTGCGAATTGTATCTCACGAGTTTATAGAAAAATGCACCAAAAACCGCAGCATAAAAATGCAACAATTTCCGCATCAAAATGTAAAAACCGCACCTAAAACCGCATAAAAAAACGCACTATTAGGGCTTGTCCACTTGTAGTGGAATTGCTGAGTATTTTCCGTCCGGAATTGCAGATGAAAAATACGCAGCGGAATACAGTAGCAGCAAAGTGGCTGAAATTTAACAAATCTCCTCCACACACTGCTTAAAATTCCGTCCAGAAATTTACCTGCGGCGCGTATTTTTCGTATCCCAGCTTGTCAATTCTTGCTGCGGAAAGTGACTGAATTGTCAACATCTCCCAACATTGAGAAAAACGCAGCAAAATCCGCACCATTTTCTGCAAATAAAAAAACCGCAGGAAATTGTGTTTTTTCCGCAGCGGAATGTCTGCTACTTTCAAAGGAATCGCTGCAATTTTCTGCAGCAATTCCGTTACGTGTGAAGAAACCCTTAGCAGCGGATTTTACCTGCCGAATTACTTGCATTTACCTGTGGTTTTGATGTGGATTTTCTGCACCAAATTACGCAACATGTGCATGTAGCCATTCAGACGAGCGTGTAACTCGTCAGTGTGATGGCTGTTAAAACAACGGCCGTCACACGGACCCATGTATTTCATTCTATTTTAATGGGGCCGTTCACACGCCCTTCGTTTCAACGGAGCGTGTGAAGGGTCCGTGGAAAAATAGGACATGTCTTATTTTCTTGCATTTTTCACGCATCCATCCATAGACTCTAGTTTATGGGGGATCTGTGATATCGCGTCCCGCATGTGTGCACCTCGGATGTGAAAAAAGTGAGTTTTTCACGTCCGAGGTTGTACACGCTAGTCTGAATGTAGCCTAAAAGAGACCCGAGCAGAGCGCTAGTACAGGCTCTGCTCCGGGACTCTGGAATTCCCTCACATCGCTGTCCATATATGGACAGTGTGTCAGGGTCTTCCCCAGAGCGGAGTCCCGAGCAGAGCGCTAGTACAGGCTCTGCTCCGGGACTCTGTGGAATTCCCTCACATCGCTGTCCATATATGGATAGTGTGTCAGGGTCTTCCCCAGAGCGGAGTCCCGAGCAGAGCGCTAGTACAGGCTCTGCTCCGGGACTCTGTGGAATTCCCCAGAGCAGGAGTCCCAGTGATGTCAGGACCACAGCTGGAGTCCCAGGAAAAGCCCGGGACTCCAGCTCTGGGGTTGCCCCTGACATCTCTGTCCATATATGGACAGTGATGTCAGGAGCAGAGCTGGAATCCCAGGCAGAGTGCTAGAAGTGGCTCTGCTCCGGGACTCCAGCTCTGGGCAAGTCCCTGACATCACTGCGGTAGCATCTACAGAGGGCACTGCGGCAGCATCTACAGAGGGCACTGCGGCAGCATCTACAGAGGGCACTGCGGCAGCATCTACAGGGGGCACTGCGGCAGCATCTACAGAGGGCACTGCGGCAGCATCTACAGAGGGCACTGCGGCAGCATCTACAGAGGGCACTGCGGCAGCATCCACAGAAGGCACTGCGGCAGCATCCACAGAGGGCACTGCGGCAGCATCCACAGAGGGCACTGCGGCAGCATCCACAGAGGGCACAGCGGCAGCATCCACAGAGGGCACAGCGGCAGCATCCACAGAGGGCACAGCGGCAGCATCCACAGAGGGCACTGCGGCAGCATCCACAGAGGGCACTGCGGCACTATCTAAAAAGGGGCTGCCCAATCTTGACATGTGTGTCTGCCAAACGCTGCCAACTGAGCCGCCGGACTGCATATAGCGACACTTAAACTGGAAAACTGTATTGTTGAAATAAGCACGTGGAGAAATATCTGAAATTTTAAACCTAGCGCTATTATTATAGTAATGTAGTGTTATTATTATAGTAATATAGTGTTATAGTAGTTCAAATAAGTAATTTTATTAACAATAATTTTGTGTTGTATCAAATTTGAAAGTAATGCGGCCCGTCCACTTCCCATTTTTTCTATATGCTGCCCACTTACCCTGCCGAGTTTGAGACCCCTGTTTTAGCGTATATGTAAAAAAACTGCAATGCAAGCGTAAAATGGTATGCGTTGCGCTACGTTTTAAACGTGTACGTTTAACGTATATGCAGAAACAAAATACAATGTGGATCTAACCTCATGCTGTTAAGCTCTTCATTGACTTCAAAAACCTGACCACATCGCTTGAAGATGTAAAAATCCATGCCTTTGCTGTTGGTGGGGGTCATGGCTTACTGGTAATTAAATTGTCATTGAATCATAGAACTTTTATTTGATTTAGAGATTTCGTTTTATATTCATTCTGATTTAGGGGACAAAAACATCACAATCCTCAAATGACGTATTTATTTTACAGAAAGAAAGATCAGAAATGTTACGCTGCGTAGTAGAAAACAGACTTTCATGTGATATTGCTCGGTTTAAAGACCTCGATCTCCAACACCTTGCGAAGGAAACAGAAGGTTTTGTAGCCAAGGATTTTGTTATGCTTGTGGAACGAGCCATAGAGTCCAGCGTTGCTACAAGAAAGATCTACAGTAAACCAGGTAATGTGTTTTCTTGGTAAGTCTGTAGTGAACCTGCAGAGGAGAAAGTCTCTCTATGCTGGAAGTTTTCTTAAAACTGAATGTCCACCCTTGGTCACCATTTATTTTCTGAAAAGGTCCAAAGTTCTGCGCTGATTCATTCCTGATAGTGGTCGGAGCTCTATTTTTCTACTACAGACCTCCAAGTGCCCTGCATAGAGACCTTGTGAAATTATAACATTCTGGACACCTGAAGCCGCCGTACTGGCAATACATTAATCTCAATTATAAAACAGTGTGGAGTCCGCTCCTAAGTGCCCCCTGGTGGTGGCAACAGGTAGCCAGAATGTTGGCATTTAACTGTTTGTCTGTGCAGGTGATTTGGAGCTCTGTATCAGAAAAGTGGAGCTCTGACTGCTATAAGATTTTACAATAATCAGCACAGAGCGTTGGACTTTTAAAGAATATAGTGTTTAAAGGTGGACTTTTACTTTAAAGCTATTTTAGTGCTCTTAAGGGAGTTGTCTTATTACATTAACCCCTGTCCATAGGCCCTGTTATTAAAGGGGTTAGCCGGGATTTCTAAATTGATGGCCTATCCGTAGAATAGGCAATCAATATTAGATCGGTGGGGATTCGACTCCTGGCACCCCCACGACACGCTGTTACGTTCTTAGCGGCTGTGCAAGATATTGCAGCGCTGTTGCATTTAAGTCAACGGTACAGAGCTGCAATATCTTGCACAGCTGCTACGAAAGTAACGGCGTGTACAAGTACGAACAGGAATGAAACCAATGGAAACTATGAGACTGCAGTGCTCATACGAGTTCCCAAGGCCCCTTTAAATGGCTGATTGGCGGGGTGCCAAGAGTTGGACCGCCACCGATCTAATATTGATGGCCCATGCTAAGGATAGGCCATCAATTTTTCAATCCCGGATAACCCCTTTAAAGGGTCCTCTATGTGCCAGAACGGAGAGCCGCTGTAAACAGCAGCTGTCAATCTGGCAGGCTCGGCCCATCCATCTATTACATGGACAGTCATTCATTGCTGGATTGGCACTGTGGTTCCAGCAGAGAAGAAAAAAGTTGATTGGTAGTAGTCACAACATGCAATTCCCAATGCCAGGCTTCTATAATAAAGGAGTTTCTATGAGTTACTTGGATCTACATGGGTGGAGGCCTTCGCCGCCCCCCCTGAACCAGGGCCCACGTTCAACTGCTTCCTCTGCACCCACTGTATGCGTCTTCTTGAATCCTGTGGGGGCAAAAAGGCTTTCTAATGTACTTTCTGTAAGAATTTTTCCTCAGTTCGCCCATTGTTTGGCCTGTGGGATGACTAGGCCACAATGGCTCTAACGGGATGTTACATGACTATGGAGGAAATGTTACTGACTCTAAGAGCCATTGTATAATGCGGTCACACTATAGGACGCTACAAACTCAATATCATTTTAGCCTTGTCATAACACAGGGGCATGGGATACCCGGGACAGAGAAGAAATTATAATGGCCTAGTTTGATCAGCCCTAGTGGTCAAGAAGCGAACTACATTGAACCTCAACTGATAAGGTTTTTTTTTCTTTCCTTTGGATCAACCAGGGGTAACTTCCTGTTTTGTTTTTTTATGTTTTAGATTTAGTTTTGTCAACATCAGACTTCCAAAAAGCTCTTAAAGGCTTCACCCCCATGTCCCTGAAGAACGCCAACTTGCACAAGCCAAAGGACCAAGGCTGGAACATGGTGGGAGGGTTGCACGATGTACGGCGGGCTCTGAAGGACACCATTGAGTTACCAGCCAAGGTACAGTCGTTATTTTGTTTTCACATTTATGCAGCAGAAAAATATTTTTGTTAAGAAAGTTCAGAGGATTGTTAATGGTTGTTTTTGTTTTTAAAGTATCCAGAGTTATTTGCAAACCTTCCAATCCGGCACAGATCTGGAGTGTTGCTGTATGGGGCACCGGGGACTGGGAAGACTTTGTTGGCTGGTGTTATCGCTCATGAAAGCGGGATGAATTTCATCAGTATTAAGGTGATAACCGTGTATTCTGACACACATACATGAACGCTGTGCATACATTCTCTGCAAATAAGATATCAAATACGTAGCATAAAGGAGTTTTACACTCATTTTAAGAACTACACCATACTGTGATTACAAAAAGTGCTTAAAGTGTAACTAAACTTTTAAAAAACTTTTGACATGTCAAAGCGACAAGTCATAAGTTTTGATCGGTGGGGGTCGGAGCACTGAGAGGTGAGTGCTATGCCGCTTTGTTTCTGATCAGCTTTCCTCAGAGCGGTGTATGGGCTGAATAGAAAGTCTTTGAGTCCGTACACCGCTCCCTCGAATTTCCGAGTAAAGCTTATCAGAAATGAATCGGCATGGCACTCACCCAAGCGCTTCTGCAGCATTGTTTTAGCGATAGGTGGGGGTTTCGGTGCTCGGAACCCCACCGATCAAAACTTCTGACATGTCACTATGACCCTTTAAAGTGAATGTCCACCTTTTGGACACCATTTTAGTTTTTTTTTTAACCTAAATAAGTCCAAAATTCTGTGATGATTAATTTTGTTGTCTATCTTTATACTGGTTAGAGGTATGTTTTTCTGATACAAAGCTCCAAATCTTCTGCATAGAGTTAAATGATAAACATCTGGTTACCTGCAGACACCACTAGAGGGAGCTCACTGTATACCTTGTCATTTAGTTCAATGTATAAACAGTATGCAATATGCTCCCTTTAGTGGCTGCTGCAGGTAACCAGGCATTTGGAGCTCTGTATCAGAAAAATGAAGCTCCAACCGCTATGAAGAAAAATTAGGAATTTAATCAGAACAGAATGGTGGAAAAAGTGAACATTGACTATAAACTATGCAATTTATCTATTGATAAAATGCTGCGATTTCTGATGATTATTGAGGAGTGGAACAAATGAGGAAGGCCGAGAAGAAGCTCAGACGCAACAGTCACATCCATGTTTGGGATTCTAACTTAGAAAATAATATTTGTTTACCTATGGGTAAGATTGGGGTCATCTGGTATCACGGCCTGCCCCGTAGATGTCCCTTAGTTTTAACTAATATTCTGGTTTTGTAATTATGTAAGTACTAGTGATGCTCACATCTGAGGGGTTGCTTCAATAAAATGCAGTCTAAGCAGTACTCTGAACAAACTTATACAGTTTTCCTGCATTGATACATTGTAGCAAACCCTCAGGACTGGAGTGAGATTTGTGCTACCGCTGATGTATTCAGATATAACTGTAGAAAAACGTTGGCTGAGAGCAGAACTAGGTCTATACGGGTTTATAGCCTCTGGATGTTGACAAAATGTTTTCAGCCACTGACCGCTAACAGAGATCTTGATTATGGTGGAGAATTAAAATACCAAGTATATTATAAGAAAGAAAACCACTAGGAAAAATATATAATGCTGTCCTAAGACCTTTTTGGGTCAATGAAAAATCCTTTTTTCGAGTATACTTGTCATGTAATTCCAACTGTGTCCTCTAGGGTCCTGAGCTTCTGAGCAAATATATTGGAGCCAGTGAGCAGGCAGTGCGAGATGTCTTTACAAGGTAAAACTTTTTATATATGATAATCTTTTACAATATAATGTATGGAAAACTATTATTTAAAGTGTACCTCTAGTTATGACTAACTTCTGACATGTCAAAGACGTTGTTGTGGGGGGTTTTCTGCTGTGACCACTAATGCCATAGGCCTCTCTTGGCTTCACTTAAGAGAGATGAAGACAGGCCAGTCATATGAATGGACACTGTGTAATGCTTAATTTCTCCTGTGGTGGCGCTGCAGGGAAATCAAACACTTACTTCCAGGTTTCTTCAAAGATTACAGCTGATCGCTGGGGGTTCGAGCAGGGGGGACCCTTTTTGATCAGCTTATTATCAAGGGACCATTCTAAAAAATAGATATTGTCCAAAGCAGAGAACCCCTTAAAGTATGAATTCCCCAAATAATGCAACCGGTCTATGGATGATCGTTTTACAGAGCCCAGGCTGCTAAGCCCTGCATCTTGTTCTTTGACGAGTTTGACTCTATTGCGCCACGAAGAGGGCACGATAATACAGGAGTTACTGACAGAGTGGTCAATCAGATGCTGACACAACTGGATGGGGTGGAGGGGTTACAAGGTAAGATTACATTATTACAACCGCTGGCTGAACTTTATAAATGGTCTAATCAATTCTGCCTTTTATCACTTTCTTTTTAGGAGTTTATGTTCTGGCAGCCACCAGTCGCCCTGATTTGATTGATCCTGCCCTACTCCGACCTGGACGCTTGGATGAATGTTTGTACTGTCCACCCCCAGACCAGGTCAGCCAGCAATGTTAGAGGAATGTTAAAATGCATGTTAGGCTGTGTTCACATCACATTTTATGCCCACGTTCAGCGAATACACAGGTAATGATCCCGGTGCATAAGCCAAACGTTTCCAAACGCTTCCATTGACCCGACTTATGCCAAATGAGTGTCCTATGCGCTGGCATATTTTTTATTTTTTTTGTTTATTGAAAAGCCTAAGACTACTGCACGTTATAGGTTCTTTAATATAGGAGCCTATTGTATGGTATACAGTGGCATATGTCGAGGCTTATGTTTGGCGCCTATATTGGGACATTTTCGCCGAACGTAAAGCAGAAATGTGATGGGAACTGAACAAAAAAAAAAACAACTGCTCCATACTGTGCATAAAGTGGTAGGGAAGTTAGGTAGACAGGAAACTCGGACTTGTCGAGCATGGGGCTCCCTATTTGGATAGATATCAATAGAATTGTATATTGTTTACCTGTGGGTAAAGGCCCTTTTACACTGGGTAACTATCGGGCAGGCAAGTGTTCATAGAACGCTCGTTGCCTATAATTGCCCTGTGTAAACGGGAGCGATCAGCAGGTGAACGAGCAAACGCTTGTTCGTCTGCTGGTCATAGAGTTTTAAAAAAGTTAAATATTATCGTTGTCGGCAGCGCATCTCCCTGTGTAAACAGGGAGACGCGCTGCCGACATGATAATAATGTATGAGGACGAGCGATCGGAGTAACGACCGCTCGTCCCCATCCATAGCTCTGTGTGACAGGAGCAAACGAGAGCTGATCAACGATGTCTCGTTGAACGGCGCTCGTTGCAGCGGCCAAAATTGGCCGGTGTAATAGGGCCTTAAGACACGTGCCTTAGCTTCCTGCCTAATAGGAGTCTAAGGTAATCTGATAGCTACCTCCTAGGCTTAGGCTGCTGCTCTGTCCCTCACGTTTTATACTGCAGCTCTGCTTTTGCAGATTGCTGTGTAGTCGTGCAAGCCCACCATGAATTCACATCAGGTCAGTGCATGGAGAGCTGATTTTTATTTCAGCAAAGATAGAATGATTATAAACTACAAGCAGGTTAAGGGTTTTTCTGGGATTTGACATTGATGGCCTATGCACGTGATGCGGCCCGTGTCTTCGTTATCTATTAGGACTTGAGAAAACGTTTTGAAATGCCTTCTTTTTAAACAGATGTCCCGATGTGAAATCCTTAAAGGTCTCAGCCACTCCATGATGTTAGACCACGATGTGGATTTTCAGTACATTGCCAGTCGGACCGAGAATTTCACAGGAGCGGATCTGAAGGCCTTGTTATATAACGCTCAGCTAGAGGCGATTCATTCCAGCATGGCGCCCAGTGCACCCCAGGTATGACCACTACTAAGTCCCTCATCATACTGATTTATCACTGAAAGCGGTCGTCTTATGGTGACAACCCTGTCCATATGTTTTATAAGGACATATAGATGTCATAGGGAGGGGGGTCTCTTGCTCGGGGCCCCCTCTATGAGCCAGAACAGATTGCCACCCTTAGGGAGTCGCTCCTGCTCCAGCGGACCTGGCCTGTCCATGCATGACTTGGATGACTTCCATTTGAAAAGAGGTTGTCTTTATGAGTTAACCCCTTTGAAGTTCTGCTACGTTTTTTCTTTTCCAAACAGTTTTATTAATTTCACAGGAAACAGAAGAAGAGGAACAAAGCCGTCAATATCGTAAATACAAGTATAACAACATAGAGTGGCAACGCCAGTTTAGGCGGATGTCATTTGAGCAGGCTTAACAGAATAGGTGTACAAAAAAAAAAACTAGTAGCTGCGAGAGCCTCTATTCGAGACCCAAAAGTAAAACATCGGGTATAACATAAATCACAAAGTATAAATCCAAAAACGTCTTACATGAGAGGCGAGAAAAGGGGGGGGGGGGAGTAAGAAAAGAGGGAAAAGGGGAAGGCGGAACGAAGTATATCCCATCCCGGGGGGGCCAGCTGCAAAGAGAAGTTGGGGGGAGAGCTCCAAACATCAGGGGTAGGTCAGAGAAGGTAAGGCCAGTGAAGGTTTGGCATAGGAGATCCAAGGGCGCCAGATTTTTTCGAAAAGAGCGGTCGTGTCGTTCAAGATGCTATCCACCGGATAGGTCATCAGTACATGATCTGTGGTCGTCCAACACCCGGGCCCCGCACCGATCAGCTGCTCCGGTGCCTCCATCCCCCAGACGTATATGCCGGAAGCAGTTGGCTCCGGCCACGGAATAGCAGCTGAGTTGCAGTACTGTATTCAATTGAGTAGGAGCAGATCTGCAGTTCTGCAGCACGGCCACTATGCTGTGTATGGAGCCAACTGCTTCCGGCTCCATACATAGCATTATGTGCCATAACGTCCGGTGCCCGCAGGCCAGTGGAGCGGCTTATCGGTGGGGGGTCCGGGTGTCGGACCTGCACCGATGATATACTGTGGACAACACCTTTAACAGAAGAAAATGACAAGATGGGGGATTTCCATGCCTGTGCTATGCTGTGCTTTGCTGCCAGGAGAATGTAGGTGAAGAGCTTAAATTATAAATACATTCGGTTCAGGGGGTCGAAAATGTAACCGAGCTGTCCAGGGGTCCCGAGTGATTATAATGTGAAATAGAGGGCGTGTGAGGTTGAACACTCTTACCCAAAAGCAAACAACCTTGGGATCTGCTAGGTTGTTTTTTTCGAGTATGTTTGAGACATTTACAATATTTATGTCTAATTCACTTGTTGTAGGACAGCGGGTCTGGATCTGACAGTGACGCCAGTTTATCATCGATGATTTTCCTCAACCACAGCAGCGTATCTGATGAATCTTCAGGAGAACCGGACGGTGCCCTAGAACAGTCCTTTACCTCCCTGGATATGGTAAAAATTCCTCCAGATGATTCAAAGTCCAATATATGGCGCCTTTATTTTGGGAGCTCCAATGACTCTGACTTGGGGAATGGCAGTTCAGATCAGGTACTAACCCTACATCACATTTAGATGGTTTTCCCCTATAAAAGGTCACACTCTTTAAAAGGATTAGATCGTGAACACTCATCCATACTCGCCATTTAAATGTGAAAAGTATTTATGATCTATACATCAAATTTTTTAATCCCTTCCCCAAAAAAATAAAAAGATACTGGAGAAGATTTATCAAAACTGCTGAAAAGCAAAAGTAGGGCAGTTCCCCAAAGCAACCAATCAAATTCAGGCTCTTATCTTTTAGTGGTCTCTTTCAAAATGAAAGAAGAAATCTGATTGGTTGTTATGGGCAACTACTCCACTTTTCCTTTGCAGTAGTTTTAATAACTCCCCCCAGTACACTCAAGTTTACCTGATGATTAAGCTTAAAGAGGACCTGTCACCTCTCCTGACAAGTCGTTTTAGTAAATTCTTGTAATCCCCATGAAATAATAATTTTGGAACATCTTTCATTAGAACTCTGCATTGTTCCGTTACTCTGTTATTCCTCCTAGAAATGTATGAATAAATTGACAACTGGGTGTTACCAAATGGGAGGGTGTCCCTACACAAACTAACACTGTCCAATCAGTGCTGACCAAATGAGATTGTGTAGGGATCCGCCCCTTTGATAAGGGGAATAGTGATACCAGGTTGACAATTTTTTCTTACATTTCTAGGAGGAATAAAAGAGGAATTGCACAATGCAGAGTTTTAAAAAAAGATGCTCCAGAATTGTTATTTCATGGGAAATATATATTTTTTTAAACTCTGCATTGTGCCATTCCTCTTTTATTCCTCCTAGAAATGTGAGAAAAAATTGTCAACCTGGTAACCACAGAATATCACGTAACAAACCAGATCCCTAAATGGTGCTGATGAGGTGCAAATTTCATTGTATCATGGGACACTAGATGTTACATAATCAATATATATATATTTGTACAGTAATAAAGCTCTCTGAAAACTGGTGTCTGCACTCTTGCCAGCATTGCAGTGTTTTATCCTAGTGAATAGTCCATTTTTGTAGGGCAACTAGTTTAAAGAGGACGTTTCATGAGAGATGTTGTTTAAAGGAAGACTCGGGGCATAACTTAACCCCTTAATGACCAGCCTATTTTGGACCTTAATGACCAGCTATTTAATGACCAAGCTATTTTTTACGTTCTTCCATCGTCTCATTCCAAGAGCTATACACTTTTTTTTTTTGTGTCGACATAGCTGTATAAGGTCTTGTTTTTTGCGGGACAAGTTGTTTTTTTTAATAGCACCATTTTTAGGTACATATTATTTATTGAGTAACTCTTATTAACTTTTTTTGGGGGGGGAATAGAAAAAAATCTGACATTTCGCCACTCTTTTTTTGCGTCCTAAATCGACGCCGTTTACCGTGTGATATAAGTAACACAATAACTTTATTCAGTGGGTTGTTGCGATTGCAACGATATCAAATTTGTATAGTTTTTGTATGTTTTACTACTTTTACACAGTAAAAACGCTTTTTTTTCAAAATTATTTGTTTTTGTGTCTCCATATTTGAAGAGCCGTAACGTTTTTATTTTTTCGCCGATGCGGTTGTATGAGGGCTTTTTTTTTGCGGGGCGACTTGTAGTTTTTATTGGTACCATTTTGGAGTAGATGCGACTTTTTGATCACTTTTTATTACATTTTTTTAAAGTCAGTATTCACAGAAAACAGCAATTTTTCCATAGTTTTTTATTTATTTTTTTACGGCGTTCACCGGGCGGGTTAAATAATGTAATAGATTTATAGTCGGGGTCGTTACGGACGCGGCGATACCAAATATGTGTAACTTTTTAACTTTATTTTGTTTTGTTTTTTAATAGTAAAGCAGTTTGTAAGGGGAAAAGCTGGGTTTTTCATTTTTTTTCACATTTTTTTTCACATTTTTTTTAAATTAACTTTATTAAACTTTTTTTTCACTTTTTTACTAGTCCCACTAGGGGACTATAATATGCGATTCTGCGATCGCATTTATAATACACTGCAATACTTTTGTATTTCAGTGTATTACTGCCTGGCCGTTTAACACGGACAGGCATCTGCTAGGTCATGCCTGCGGCATGATCTAGCAGGCATTCATTACAGGCAGACCTGGGGGCCTTTATTAGACCCCCGGCTGCCATTGGAGACACAGACACTCGGCGATCGTATCGCCGGGGGAGAGAGGGAGCTCCCTCCCTCCCTCTCTCCAAAACCACTCAGATGCGGTGCTCGCTATTGAGCACCGCATCTGAGGGGTTAAACGTGTGAGATCGATACTAATATCGATCTCACACGGCAGAGCAGGGACGCTCCCGGCCCTCAGCTACCTCTAGCAGCTGAGAGCAGGGAGATCTGACAGTTCCCTGCTCTGTTTACTTATTCCGATGCCGCGACGTAAAAAGTCTATGGCATCGGAATAAGGCTCGTTAGTGACCGACGTAGAAACACGATGGGCCGGTCACTAACGGGTTAAACACTGTGTTATGCCCAGTGCACATCCCGAGAGGCACAGGTATTCTCTTTTTGGTATACTTTCAGTCTTCCCTACTCAGGTCCTGACCATGTATACGAACATTCTAATAAACTTTGCATTCAAATTTTCTGTACAAATCCTCATCCCAGGCACTGTCAACCCCTTAGCATTGATGAAAACATACATTGCCAGGAAAGTCATTACAATACAAAAGAGCTGCGGATGTATCCCGTACACAGGGCAGCCTGCTATATGTGATCAGGCAATATTTCTCTGCAACTGTGATCCCATAGATCAGCGCTCAACGACAAACATTTAGCACAGACCATATTAGGAAGTTAAAGAACTTCATGTGTCATATTAACAAAACACCGGAGAACCCCTTTTAAGAGGCTCTGTCACTAGTTTAGTACTGCCCAATCTCCTAGCTAATCTAATAAGCGCTGCCACACTGATAATACTAGTGAAAATTGTGCCCCAAAAAGTTATTATTTTAAAAGTTATGAGCTTTTTACTAAATATGCAAATTAGGCTTTTTTTTTTAGAGAGGTGGGCATCAACACCAGGGATTCTCCTGGGGTGGAGCCTCCTCACAGCCTCTGACGCTGTCCAATCAGCATGAAGCTGCTTTACACAGTGTGAGAGACTGAGGCTGGAGGGAAGGGGGATCACTTCAAATAGCCATATCTCCGGCTGTGGACCACCTAGAACAGCGGTTCTGGTATCATATGAAAGAGGAGATTCTAATCTTTCATATGACACCAGGATCGCAGGTTATAGCTGTGAAACAACCGGAGATATCATCAGTTGAATATAGAGTCGGGAATGGAAGCTGTATACTAGATGATCACACTGTGTTGCTGGGCAGGGAAGGGGGAGAAGCTGTATGCTGATTGGACAGCGTGATACAAAAAACACCGCCCAGAGAGAAAAGAACGAGTCACCTCCCATTTGGCAAGTATAGCCAAATTAGCATATTTCGAAAAATGCTCATAACTTTGTAAATAATAAACGTTTTGAAAACAAATCACACTGTAGTTATCATCATCATAGCGCCTATTAGATTAGTTGGGAGATAGGGAATTAATAAACTAGTGACAGATCCTCTTTAACTGCAAACGTCACCTTTAAAGTGGCCATCACATGTAATGTGCCTTCCTTCAATTGTCTTTACAGACCTGCCACAGCTTATCTGGAAGTAATTCCACTACACAAGATTTCACTGGAGAATTGGTGTCTTCCCAACTTTTAGCGTTCATAACTTCCTTCTCACAAGAAGAACTCCAGGAGCAATGTCTCAATGTCCACGCTGAGACCGCTCTTACCAACGACACGAACCTGGTATAACAACCTTATCAACACTTCTCTCACCTCTTCACGTATACGTGCAGATCACTGTGCAGGTGTAGGGGACACAGAAAGTTTTTACTAAAGGGGATATACTGCTTTCTATGACTTGCAAACAAAATGTATAGCTGACAGCAGTAAAAAGCATAAAGGGGTCCTCTATTTTAGACACAATACCTTCTTATGAGAAGGGTCCACTGAAAATAAGCTGATCCCAGTTGTTCCGCTACTGGAACAATCATTGATTAGCTGTAATCATCAGAGGAAGTGTTCAATTCCCCTGCAGCGCCACCACAGGAGAATTAAAGCATTACATGGTGTCCACTGAAATTTGTGTAATGCAATCCTCCACAGAGAGACACTTTCCCCTCGAATAGGGTATTTTTAAACCAGGCAACCTCCTTCAGCTCAGAGGGGTTGAGACACCGGTAAGAAAAGGCATCTTATGTGTTGTTGTACGGACTTAAGGCGCCAGTATACACACTGTCTATTGGGCAGTCGATTCTTAATGGGGGAAAAATAGACCAGCTGGGTAAAATTTTCCTGGCCATCCCAAGATATGTGGTACCTCATATTATAAATGTACATATTAGTCTAAGCAGGGGTTGTCCAGGATGAAAAAAACATTGCTGCTTTCTTCTAAAAACAGCGCCTCACCTGTCCACAGGTTGTGTGCGGTATTGCAGCTCAGCCCTACAAACCCAATCCTTGGACAGGTGTGGCGCTGTGTCTGGAAGAAAGCAGCCATGTTTTTCTAATCCTGGACCACCCCTTTAATTAATTAAAAAATATATTTTTGAAGAGGTTGTACATATTAAAGTAAAAGTTTGCAGATTACTACTACTACCACCACCACTACTACTGCCACCACTACTACTACTGCTACCACTACTACTACTATCACTACTACTGCCACTACTACTACTACCACTACTACTACTACCACTACTACCACCACCACTACTACTACTACTACTGCCACCACTACTACTACCACCACCACTACTACTACTACTACTACTACTGCCACTACTACTGCTACTACTGCCACCACTACTACTACTACTACTACTACTACCACTACTACTACTACTACTACTATCACTACTACTGCCACTACTACTACTACCACTACTACTGCCACCACTACTACTACTACTACTACTACTACTACTACTACTACTGCCACTACTACTACTGCTACTACTACTATCACTACTACCGCCACCACTACTACTACCACTACTACTACTACCGCCACCACTACTACTACCACCACTACTACTACCACTACTACCACCACCACCACTACTACTACCACTACTACTACTGCCACTACTACTACTACCACTACTATTACCACTACTATTACCACTACCACCACCACCACCACTACTACTATTACCACTACTACTACTACCACTACTATTACCACTACCAGCACCACTACTACTACCACTACTATTACCACTACTACTACTACCACTACTACTACACAAGCATGTGTGTATCCTGATGGGTGTGGCCTGCACAGAGCAGCATCGGGGGTCGCTGGTTGTGCACCCCTATTCTATACGATGTGGCTGTACAGAGTAATATACAGCATTACTTAGTTTATGGTGGTCATTATTAACAATTCGTGTCAAAACCTCTTTGGAGCTGTCAATAACAATACATCTACGACCACCTCATATTATAAATATTAAAACAAAATTAAGCAATTTTTTTTAAAAAAATTGGCCAATGTCCGTTTTGGTAACTTGATCTCCATGCTTATATTGTCTCCTTATAACAGCCTATACAGATGCAGGGAAGGAAAAAAATATGTTTGTATGGAATAAGTTTTATTAACAATATCTGTTTATATTTTATCCATCAGGAGGAGTCATCTCACCGCCAGATGGAATCGAAGAAGAAAATGTACATCGGCCAAAAACACCTTCTGGCAGCGCTCGCCACAACCAGACCCTCCATAGGTGCAGCAGACTGGAAGTTTTTCAACCATCTGTAAGAAATAGTAACACATAAACCTTTTCAATTATTCAAATAAGGGTATGTTCACACGCAAACGCAAAATACGTCTGAAATTACGGAGCTGTTTTCAGGCGAAAACAGCTCCTAAATTTCAGAAGTTTTTGCATGTACACGCGTTTTTTACGGACGTTATTGGAGCTGTTTTTCAATGGAGTCAATGAAAACTTTTGACAGTGACGCGTAAAATTACACCTCGTCTGAACAGAACATTGCAAGACCCATTGCAGGCAATGGGCAGATGTTTGCAGACGTAATGGAGCCGTCTTTTCTGGCGTAATTCAAGGCGTAAAACGCCTGAATTACGTCTGAAAATAGGTCGTGTGCACGTACCCTAAGGGTATGTGCACACACACTAATTACGTCCGTAATTGACGGACGTAATTCGGCCGCAAGTACCGGACCGAACACAGTGCAGGGAGCCGGGCTCCTAGCATCATAGTTATGTACGATGCTAGGAGTCCCTGCCTCTCCGTGGAACTACTTGTCCCGTACTGAAAACATGATTACAGTACGGGACAGTTGTCCTGCAGCGAGGCAGGGACTCCTAGCATCGTACATAAGTATGATGCTAGGAGCCCGGCTCCCTGCACTGTGTTCGGTCCGGGACTTGCGGCCGAAATACGTCCGTCAATTACGGACGTAATTAGTGTGTGTGCACATACCCTAAGTGTTAAAGGAGTTTGCCACAAGCAACTTTGAAGATGTGTCTGTCAGACGCTTCATAGGAGTAACATTAATGGGGGGGCTGACAGCTGAGACCTCTACCGGTATAAAACACAAGCCGCAGACCCCATTAATAGCTGGACGAGGGCAGTCACCTCTCGATTTTAAATCATTCTTCTAGATATATAGTTATTCCCATCTTACACATTTATGTCAAATCTACAGGTTATGCCATAAATGCCTGATAGGTTCGGATCCCAGTTCTGGAACGAGCTGGTTGCTCGACTCTCCGCTACCTCTCCATTCATCTCAATGGTAAAAAGCAAGGGGCACAGGACCCTGGTTCTCACAGAGGTGAGATTCCCTATCAGGCATTTATGGCATATCTCCTGGATGTGCCATAGATGTGTAAAATAGGACTGTTTAAATTCAGAAGCTTGTGCATTACATTTCTGTACGGCTGTGCACACCGGTGACCTGTACTGTGGTTTTAAAGCTGGGCATAGACTTATGCTAATAGCTATCTTCCCTGACCCCACCCCCCCCCCCCCCCATAAATATGGCCACTCAGGTCAGATGAGCAGACAAGTTATTACTATGAAGGGAGATAAGCAGCTGCCGGACACAACTAGAGCCGCTTATCTAAGGGGGAAAAAATAGGAGCTGATGATTAAACTCCATACTGTACGATCCTGGTTGAGATCATCTGGCTATTTCTAGCTGGTTGTTATTGGAAACAATCATCAAGCTTGTTGCCTTACACATCCCTAAGGCCCCATGCACACGACCGTAAAAAACCTCCGTTTTTGCGGACCGTACTTTATCCTGTATCTGGTTACTGTACACTGCCTGGTGTAAAGACTATATTTCTCAGCCTGCGGCTGTCAGGGCATGCTGGGAGTTGTAGTTTCACAACCGCTGGAGATCACTAACTTTGACCATGTGTTTAAAATCACTTCTCAAACTTTTATTTCCAGCTACGAAAACTTCCAAAATCCGAAGAGCTCAAGCGAACAGACACATGGAAAAGGACAGAAAATAACACTAGCCTAATTAATGCAATAGTAATAATCTGTCCTGCGGCTCATTGTAATAAGCCATGTCACGTGGAGAATTGGGATCTAATAAATGTGTTTTATTTTTCATCTTCTCCTCCTCATTTCTTCTTTAACAGATAAAGGGAAAATTATATGATCAGGGTGGACACAAATTGCACCGAATTCTCCCCGTCTGAGCTCTGGGACAAAACTGGGGGAGATGTGACCGCCTGACCGCTTATATCTTATGGAGAGTCCTTAAATGTCTAGTGTCAGAATACCCCTTTAACCCCTGCACTGCTAAATAATGGAATAATAATAACCCTTCTCTTAGTGTTGGGATTTTCTCTCCATCCCCCGCTTCCTGTGCCCCCGTCCGGTGTGATGACGAGGCCGCATGGATGTTTTGTCCATAGTGGCTTAATTTACACGTGATTGAGGGGATGTTGTGTCACTAAGAAAGAGACGTTACTGGGGCCGAGCCATCACATTACACAGGAACTGAGGACAAAAGTATTTCAATGGTAAATGTTTACTTTTTTTTTTTTAAAACTTTACATAAAGGTTTCTGCCCTTTTTTTGCCATATATATATATATATATATATATAATATACACACACACACCATTCTGGCAAGACATGCACACAACCGTATATGTGATAATGTTATAGTTCAGGTTGTTACAAACGCAGCAATACCAATTATGAGTACTTTTTATTTTCTTTATATATTTTTAAATAATAAAGCATTTTTGGGGGGGAGTTTGTGCTTTTTTTTTTTATTTAAAACATTTTATATCACTTTTGTGTTTACATTTTTCTTAGGCCTCATGCACACGACTGTAGCCATGTGCACGCCTGTGATTTTCGGGTCGGCCGGCAGCGGACTGTCAGCCGCGAGCCGCCCGCAAATCGCGGGCCATGCACATGGCCGCGGCCATTATTTCCTATGAGCCCGGACCACAGAGGCCGTAATAAGACAGGTCCGTTCTTTCTGTGGTCTGGGCTCCTGAGCCGTGCACGGACCGTAAAAACTACGGTCGTGTGCATGGCCGCAATTCTCCATTGGATTTTCGGGGGAATTGCGGCCGCAAAAGCACGTTTGTGTGCATGAGGCCTAATACCACTGATAGGTGAAGTGAATAACATTATTTCGTTAAAATGGTGCCTGTAAAAGGGTGGAAAATATTTAGGCAGCAAGTGATCAGTCCGTTCTTGAAGTTGATTAGAAGCAGGAAAAATGAGCGAGTGTAAGGAACTACATCATGTGGACGGCCGGGTGCGTGTGCGTCACTTACCTGGAGAAGAGATAACACCAAGATGCATTATGGGAAGAAGACAAGCTGGCGGGCGCAGTGTGATGATCCGGGGGATGTTCTGCCGGGATTTCTTGTATTCTTGACATTCATGTGGATGTGACATGTACCCCCGACCTAAACATTGCTGCAGACAAGTACCCCCTTCATGGTAACCTTATTCCCTAATGGCAGTGCCCCCTTTCAGCAGGATAATGCCCCCGCCACACTGCAGACATTGTTCAGGAATGGTTTGAAGAACACGACAAAGAGTTCAAGGTGTTGACTTGTCTCCAAATTCCCCAGATCTCAACCTGATCGATCATCTGTGGGATGTGCTGGAAAAACAAGTCCATGGAGGCCGCACCTCACAACTTACAGGGTTTATAGGATCTGCTGATAACGTCTTGGTGCCCGAGACCACAGGAACCTTTAGGCCCCGCGCACATGACCGTATTTTTAATCCGTAATTACGGACTCATTCATTTCTATTGGCCACGGGCACCTTTCAGTATTTTTACGGATCGGTGTCCTTGCTGAAAAGGTTTTTAGAACCCGTCCTATTCTTGTCCGTAATTACGGCACGGACTCTCCCATAGAAGCCTATAGGCGCTTCCATAAATACGAACGGCTACGGATGTGCATCCACAAACCTTCCGTATTTACGGAAGCGCTGCTATGCAACATGTTGGTGACAACATTTGCAGCCTGCCCATTTTGCAGATACCGTTCCGTATATACGGATAAATTACGGACAGATGAAAATACGGTCGTGTGCGTGGGGCCTCAGAGATCTTGTGGAGTCCATGCCTCGAGGGGTCAGAGCTGTTTTGGCGGCACAAGAACGACCTACATAATATTAGGCCGGTGGGCTTAATGCTATGGCTGATTGGGGTGTGTGTATGTATATATATATATATATATATATTACAATAAAATAAAAAATGTCCCCTTGTGAGGTAAAAAATGAAAAAAAGTTTAATTAGTTAAAAAAAACTATGCACCTAAAAAATAAATAAAAAAAATGAACATAACTGGTAACGCCACGTCCATAGAAGTCTGAACTATTACAATATAACATTATGTAACCCACACGGTGAACGCCGTAAAAACTAACATTTTAGGCCAGAATCGCCATTTTTGGTCACATTATCTCTAATAGTTTTATGTACTCCAAAATTATAAGAAAACGACAGCTTGTCCCGCAAAAAGTAAGTCTTCACACCGCTCAATCAACGGAAAATAAAACGTTTTGGCTTTTAGAATGTGACCACATAAAATAAATGTTATTTTTAACAATTCGTTTTTTCCTTGTAAAAGTAATAAAACCTAAACAAAACCTATATAAATGTAGTATTGCGTCATCGTATTGACCCACAGAATAAAGCGAACAGGCTATTTTCACCGCACGCTGAACGCTGTAAAAACGAAACCCAAAAAACAATCGCAGTTTTTTTCCTATTCTCCCACACAAATAATTGTGTTAGTTTGGTATAATAAATGGTGCGGTAAGAAATTACAACTTGTCCCACAAAGAATAAGCCCTCATATGGCTATCCATATAAAAATAAAAAAGTTGTGGCTTTTGGAAGGTGAAGAGGAAAAAACAAAAATGAAAAACCGAAAATGGCTGCGGCAGGAAAGGGTTAAGTTTCCGGACAACGCTGAACGGAAAAGGCGCTTCAGGGATTGGGAGATGTGAGAGGCGGGGATTTTTACTATGGCCCCGCCCACATATCCCTTCTACAGCCAATCATCGGCGAATGGGTCAGTTTCCCGCCAAACTATAAACCGCGCAAACTGAGTAGCGCGGGAGTTCTGTGCACATTACACCCACTCTCCGCGACACGCAGCCAGAGAATCCGGGATACAGTAAAGACACCCGAGACAGCAGTCGGGTCACCAGCACAACTCCGCGCTATCGCTTTACCTCAGAGCAGCCGCCATCATGTGGATCCAGGTGCGCACCATGGACGGCCGGGAGACTCACCGCATTGACTCCCTGTCTAAACTGACCAAGGTGGAGGAGCTGCGGGAGCGCATCCAGGAACTGTTCAAAGTGGAGCAGGACAGACAGCGGCTTTTCTACCGGGGTAAGCAGATGGAGGACGGGCACACGCTATTTGATTACAGCCTTGGACTCAACGACATTGTGCAGCTGCTGGTGCGCCAGCTCCCTTCTCCCCCGGTGTCGGCTCCGGTAACGACAGAGGAGACCGACGACGCCCCCGTGACAGAGCCCGAAGAGCCGCGACCGGAAGAGGAGCCCACAACCCTCGGACTGTACAAGATAAAAGAGCTGGTGGACGCCCGGGATCTACACATGGGCGCCTGGTTCGAGGCTGAGGTGGTCAATGTGACCGGAGGAACCCCCGGCGATGACGTCATTTACCATATAAGGTATGAGGATTACCCTGAGAATGGAGTGGTGCAGATGACCGCTAAAGACGTGAGACCCCGGGCAAGGAGCAAGCTGTCCTGGGATGATCTGCGGGCCGGACTGGTGGTCATGATCAACTACAACCCAGACGATCCCCAGGAGAGGGGTTACTGGTATGATGCCGAGATTCTCCGCAAGAGAGAGACCAGAACCATCAAAGAACTCTATGCTAAAGTCTTAATGGGGGAAGTGGGAGACTCCTTAGACGATTGCAGGATCAAATTTGTGGATGAGATTTATAAGGTGGAAGAACCCGGGAGCTCTGCCCAGTCCTCCGAGCCGCCCCCGAAACGCCAGAGCGGTCCAGAATGTAAAGACTGCAAGGATAACCCCAAAGTGAAGTGCCGCATGTGCGCCTGCCACATCTGTGGGGGCAAACAGGACCCCGGGAAGCAGCTGCTGTGTGATGAGTGTGACATGGCCTTCCATATGTACTGTCTTGACCCTCCTCTTACATCCCTCCCCCAGGATGACTGGTACTGCCCTGAGTGTAGGAACGATGCCAGCGAGGTGGTGTTGGCTGGCGAAAAGCTAAAGGAGAGCAAAAAGAAAGCTAAAATGGCATCTGCCAGCTCATCCTCTCGAAGAGACTGGGGTAAAGGCATGGCATGTGTTGGGCGCTCCAGAGAATGCACGATTGTTCCGTCCAATCACTACGGGCCGATACCAGGAGTACCTGTTGGCACCATGTGGAAGTTTAGGGTGCAAGTGAGCGAGGCTGGTGTGCACCGTCCTCATGTGGCTGGCATCCACGGCAGAAGCCATGATGGCTCCTATTCTCTTGTCTTGGCAGGAGGTTACGAGGATGATGTTGATAATGGGACTGAGTTTACCTACACCGGAAGTGGAGGGCGCGACCTCTCGGGCAACAAGCGCACAGCTGAGCAGTCATGTGACCAGAAACTCACCAATACCAACCGTGCTTTAGCCATGAACTGTAATGCCCCCATCAATGACAAGCAAGGGGCTGTTTCCAAGGACTGGAAAGCGGGCAAATCTGTGCGTGTTGTGCGCAATGCAAAGGGCCGGAAACACAGCAAATACGCCCCAGAGGATGGTAACCGATACGATGGCATATACAAGGTGGTGAAATACTGGCCTGAAAAGGGCAAGTCTGGCTTCCTCGTCTGGCGCTATCTGTTGAAGAGAGATGATGAAGAACCAGCACCATGGACCAAGGAAGGCAGAGAACGTGTTAAAAAACTAGGCCTCACCATGCACTACCCAGAGGGTTACTTAGAATCTGTTGCCAATAAGGAAAGAGAAAAAGAAAACGCTGGTGTAAATGGTGTGGAGGAGACTCAAATCACAGGGAAGAGAAAGAGGAACTCTGAAAACACCAAAGCTTTGAAGCCCTCTATTGGGACACCTAAGAAAACGAAAGTAGAACGCTACAAGCTGACCCCAGAGCAAAAAGAGCTGATCAAAAAGGACGAGCTGAATGCAAAATTGTGGAATGAAGTGATGTCATTCCTGAAGGAGGGGCCTAAATTCATCAACAAAGTGGAGGAGACCTTTCTGTGTATCTGCTGCCAGGAGGTGGTGTACGAGCCCATCACCACTGATTGTCTACACAACATCTGCAAGACCTGCCTCGACCGATCCTTCAAAGCCTCCGTGTACAGTTGTCCTGCCTGCCGACACGACCTGGGCAAGAACTACGACATCCGGGTGAACAAGCCCCTGCAAACAGTTCTCGGCCAGCTCTTCCCTGGCTACGAGAGTGGACGGTAGATCTTGTCATGGACTGCAGTCCCCGTATGTGGCCAATACAAGCTCAGAAACTCAGATCTTTAGCCCATGTTCTTCCTAGCTCCCGGTTATGTTTCTTGGTGAAGTTTTTATAGTTCATCTTTTTTTTTTTTTTTTTTTTTATGTAAACTTTTTTATGTAACTAAACCCATCCTTCCTGCCGTCTCCACCTTTGTCCTGACTCTCCGGACTTGCTGCTCTGTATATCTCTATGTATCCAGTTCTATATTTTTGTATTTCCTCCATCCCACCAGAGCCTATGTAATAATCTATGCATATTGTGGTCTTATATAGTTGACTGTGTCTTGCCTGGCAGGACACTTATTTTCATCACTTACAATTGCACTGTTTTTTTTGTTATGTTTTACGCTAAAGGGTTAATTTGCCGTTAAATTGTCAGGTATGTACATACTGCTGTAACTTTGTAATATACACTGCATATGCTTATTCATAGTTCTGTGAATCCTTCATAGCCGTGGTCTCTTACCTGTGGCTCTCCAACTGTAGCAAAACTGCAGCTCTCATTGTGTGAAACTACAACGCCCAGCCTGCAGTTGTCAGGGCTGCAACTGGAGAGTCACAGGTTAGCGATACATTTTCAGTGGGTGTATATACCAGAGCTAGATGGATGAAGATATTTAAAGGGATTAGAACGGTGCCCCGCTGGTTATGTCTGGTATTGCAGCTCACTTATTCAAAGGGCCAGAGCTGCAATATCAGACATAACGGAGCGGTGCTGTTTCTAGGAAATAACCTAGCAGTCTTCTAATCTTTAACCCTTTAAGTTATGCCACAATCGCAGGGATCAGTCTTTGTGACCCAAGAAAATGCACATCATTGTGCACGGTGCTTTTTATGGTATCCGCAGGGGTCTGGATGCTTGGTCTTCCACAATCACAAAAACAAAATGGCCTGTGTCTTCTAAATGCCCTAACTCGTGCCACCTTCTGACCTGATAGAAATCTGATCGGGACAGTTTCCTGCCGTTATGTCCACATCTCCATAGGGGATAGAGCAGCAGTTCTGCGTTTTATAGGGAAACCTTGGATACAAATTCTCCATAGATGAATAGTATAACTGTGTATTGCAAAGTTAGAGCGCCTCATGATCTAGTATAACCTTTTTATGTTTGCTTTTTGCAGTCCTTTAAGGCTGCTCGTTTCACGTTGGCAGAGATGTGATCTACCTCAACCAGACCAGCTGTGATTTTATCTATTTCTTATGTCTAGGAACCAATAAGGACCATGACTATATAGTAGAGTGAATACAGATCAGTGATGGAACATTTAGGTCCTGTGCTATAGATGGTCATTGGGGCCCTCGTGACTGCTTTTAGTTTTGTATGTTCAGAGATTAGGTGCAAGTGTCAGATTGTGGAACTGAAGGCAATGATGGTTTCTGGATGTCACGATATGAGCTTCCCGTTTTGTTTTATCCCATATCTTTTTTTTTATTTTCTTACTAGGAAGTGTCAAATTACTGTTTATAAAGTTGTCCTCTTAATGGAATGAGGTCTCCTACTTTGGTAGATGGTAAAATGGCAATTATGGGCTATATTGGTTTCCAGCCACAATATTGTAACCGTAGTCTATAGGCTGCTGGGTAGTAACGTTATTCCTTACCACATACTACATTACTGTATATAGGGGATGGGTCCACTTTAAATGCACTTGCGCTAGTCTGGTTTCCTTTAAGCAAAGGTCTGCTGCCTGTGAGGAAACTACAACTCCCAGAAAGGCAGAACTGCATGCTGGGAGATGTAGTCTCAACAGCTGGAGGTTGCAGGCCACTTCTCGGTAGGCACATTAGACCAGTGATCTTGAATGTGTCTCTACATCTCCCAGAATGCCACTGTCTAGGCATCCTGGGAACTGTAGTTTCACAACAGTTTGAGACCACCGACTTAAACGGACTAGTAAACCTTTCCCTGTTTGGTCTTCCAGATAGTTTCGTTATTTCTTAGATCAACATAAATGGCTTTATATATTGTTTCTGCATTGTCCGCCTCTCCTGTCTAGTGTTCTAGATCTCAGCTGTTTTTTTTTGTTTTTTTTTCTTTAATCAAATTTTTGGATTAATTTCCGTTCCAAACGTTGTCTGTGTTTTTATCCATTTATGTCATGTTGGAGACATGCAAAAGTTCTATGGAATGGTTTTTATTCCTTTTACACTTTTGTAAAATTGTTCTGATTAAAACAATAAAAAAAGAAAAAAAACTTTCTACAATTTCCTTGCAGACTTAAACAAACTTGGCTTTAGACTTTACGTAAATCCTGTGCTTTTTATGTGAAAGTTATTTCAACTTTTAAAGGGGGTTGTCCAGGAGTTGAAGAAATTTGGCTGAAGGATAAAATATAGAAACAAATGTAACTCGCCTGGTAAATCCCCTGCCGCTCCAGCACTAGTGCTCCGGTGGTCCCCCATGGGTCTTTAGTTTTCTGCAGCAATTACGTGCCATACAACCACGTGACTGCTTCAGCCAATCAGTGGTGATGCTAGCATGTATGTGAACGCTGAAGCCACCGATTGGCTGTGGTGGGCATGTGGATGTGCTTGTACATCGTTGCTCCAAGGAAATAAACTGGGAGCAGCGGGGGATGTAACGGGTGAGTTTGTTCTGTTTTTTTTTTTTGTTTTGTTTTTTTTAAATTTCTATTTTCTAATATTTCCTGCAGCCAGATTAAAGTCGGGCAATCTTTTTGAAGCGGTTTCACACAGCGTGTTTTTGTTTTTTTTAAAAGAACACCATTGCAGTTTTTGATGCGGCTTTTTGAGCCATGCCAGAAATGGATTTAGCAGTAGTTCACACAACAGAACTTTTTCGGCGGATTCCAACGCAATATTCTGCCTCCCATTTGTTTCAATGGGAGTCAGGCGTTTCTTTTTCCCGCTACCTTTTTTTTTATTTTTTATATTTCCTATTTCTTTTCAATGCACTTCTGGCTGTGGCTCAAACTGCAACATTTAAAAAAAAAAAAAAAAAAACTTTAGGCCTTGTTCACACAGTACAGAGTGCATGTATATTTTATGTTTTTTTGTTTTTTAATCCAAAGCCAGGATTGGTACCTAAACAGATGAAATATATAAAGGAAGGCCTTTAATGTGTCTCCTCTCCTGGATCGAATTCTGGTTTTGGCTTAATCATGCAAAATCTGCACAAATATGCATAGTGTGAGCAAGGCCTTGGTGCCTCATGCATACAGCCGTTGTGCCACTCGGGCCGTTTTTGACGGCATCCGAGTGGCACCCGATAGTCTTCACGGACCCATTCACTTCAGCGGGTGAATCGGGTCTGTGAAAAATGATCAGAGTCTTCGATCCGAGGAAAGATAGAACATGTCTATCTTTCCTGGGTCACTAACGTGATTCGGACAGCGCAAACTGTTGTGTCCATGAGGCGTTCGGGTGGGTTCACATGTTGCAGATTTTGTTGCCGAAATTTCTGTAGCTGAAAATCCGTTCCATTCAACAGAATGAAACCTTTCCGAAATCTATGTAACTGCTGCAGAAACAACCACACTTAGGCCTGCTGCACAAGGTCGTGTTTGGTCGGACCATATGTCGGTAGTATTTTCCAGACCGATCACGGTTCAGGAATCCGGGCTCCTAGCATCATAGTCCTCCATGTGACTGGGAGTTGCTGCCTCTCTGCGGGACTACAGTCCCAAACAGAAAACATGATTACAGTATGGATCAGTATTACCACGGGGAGGCAGCAACTCACAGCTGCGTGGATGATTATGATGCTGGAGTTCTGCTCCCTGAACTGTGCTCGATCTGGAAAATACAGCCAACATACAATCCGTATCCTACAGACCGAACACGCCTGTGCAGCAACGGAGTTCTGTGTGTAAATGCTGTAGCAGCAAAGTGCATGAGATTTAGAAAATCATGTCATGCGGTGGAAAAAACCCGCAGAATACACCTTAAGAAATTGACTTGCAGAGCTGAATTTTAATCCGGAGCATGTCACTTTATGCTGCGTTTTCGTTTCTTTTCTGTTGCAGGTTTTGCATCCCCATTGAATTCAAAGTCAAGTGTTGCTAGATTCTGCCGCAAAAATCGCAAGTAAGGCTTCGTTCACATCTGCGTCAGGGTTCCGTTCTGACGTTCCGTATGAGCTTTTAGTACAAAAAGTTTCCGTTTGCATCACTATTGATTTCAATGCTGACCGATCCGGTGCAAATATTTTCCGTTTGTCTCAGTTGTGCGATGGTTCTGTCGTTTTGATGGAATCAATGCCGTAGTCAACGGTGCTGTTCATTCAAGCAAAGCTCTTGCACAACTGAGACAAATGGAAACCATTTGTACCGGATTCGTCACCATTGAAATCAATGGTGATGCAAACGGAACCCTATATCCCGTTCTGACTGAGAGCCCCAAAGGAACGTCAGAACGGAGCCCCAACGCAGATGTGAACGAAGACTAAGAGAAAAAAAATTATACTTACCCAGAATTCCCTGCTTCTGTCCGGCCTCCTGGGATGATGTTTCCTTTAATGTGACCGCTGCAGCAGTCACATGGTCTGCAATGTCGTCTTAGGAGGCCGGACTACGCACAGAAGAGAGGGAGGGGTAAGTATACGTTTTTGTTTGGGGTTTTTTCAGCGCTGCTTTCTAAAGCAGGAATTCTGCCCGAAAAATTGCAACGCCGTGTGGTGTGTGTTTTTTTTTTTGCGGACAGGAAGTTCCATGGTGGATACACTGCATAGATTTTACGCGTTGTATGCAACCCGTGGGAACCTGGCCTTAAATGAATGAAACTGATTTTGGAACTGACATTTGCCACATGTGACTGCACCCCAAGGCCCTGTTCACACGGAGCTTTTTGCAGGCAGAAAAATCTGGGACAAAACTCCCATTTGAAATCAATGGGAGGCGATTTTGCCTGGTTTTTTTTTGGGCAAAAAAACTCTTACAGGGCCTTAATGAGTCTTCTTATTTATGGTAATCTTTCTATCATTGCTGTTTTGTGTAGTTTGTCAGCAGTGCTGGAAGCAAACACTTCACACGTTACATCAGTTGATAAACTCTTGTGACTGTCCTCTGACTTGTGCATACATAGCGCCAAACGTCTTCGGGAAAATTCACAAAAGTATTTTGATCTGTTTTGGTTTTGCAGCGTCCATGGAGGGACTCGCAGCCTTTTTGTTGTAAGACTTTTATTTTTTCTAGAGTAATCAAAACCTTAACTAGCAATTTTTTTTTTTTTTTTTTTGAATATTACTTTTACAATTGTTCTCTTAACTCTGTGTAGCTTTCACTCCTGGCTTTGTTTTACCAATAGTGAAGCAAAATACTGCCATGTGTCGCTGTATGGCCGGGTTCACACGTAGCGTAAACGTTTTGGAATTTCCGCAACAGAATTGTGTGCGGAAATTCCGCAGCATTTACAGTAGCAGCAAAGTAGATGAGATGAAGAAAATCTCCTGCCCACGCTGCGGAAAAAACCGAAATGAATAAATTGACCTGCGGTGCGGAATTTAAATCTACATCCTGTCAATTTATGCTGCGGTTTTGTTGATTTTTAATGTTTTTTTTTTTTCTGTTGCTGGTTTTCCCCATTGAATTCAGTGGTGATGCAAAACCAGCAACAGAAAACCAAGTGCTGTGACTTTTATGGGGGAATCGTAGCAATTCCGCCGCAAAAGTTGCAACTTCCTGCAGTCCAGCCTCCTGAGATGATGTTGCAGCCAATTACAGACGTTGGCGTCACATGGCCTGCAATGTTATCGTTGGAGGCCGGACTACGCACCGAGAAGAGGGAGGGGCTAAGTATGATAGGGTTTTTCTTCCCCTGCAGAAATTCTGTTCGCAAGACCGCACTACAATTACTTTTACGCAGCGTATCCGACCTGTGAGAACCCGTCCTTGGACTGCGTCACACCAGTGTAATACAAGTGCCTTTGTTTTTTTGTCAGTCTATTATGGACGCGATAACCGGACCTCCCACTGTCTCAGAACCAAAAGCATCATAGGCTTCTACGGTGCTCTAACTCTGGTTCTGATGGCTTGCAGGAGGTTCGGGTGTAAAGGGCGCAAAAAAACATCCGCCATATTGGGCTGTATTGCTACGGTGTGTGTGTCTATATATAATAGATAGATGGATATATATATAAATTGTATCTTTTTATTTGTTTTTTTTAATATGTATTTCGGGGTGTAAAACTCATATTACATTCTGAAATACACCTGTGAACGGCTACTTCTTGATTTAAGTAAAAAAATATGCGGTGTACTTCATGAGAGGTATTTTTACGCTGCTAACTAAAAAAAGAAATGCCCCGTCACTTTTTTTACGAAGCAAATTTTTAGTCCTTGAAGTGTTTTTTACAAGCTGATGACCCTTCAGAAAACGCTTCAAAAATACACTCCAAAAAACGCCTGGACTTCAGAGGCCTTTTTCTCTGGAAAACAGCCTTGTAGTTAGCCTCCACTTTGTGAACATAGTCTTAGTCCTCATTCACATGGCCATGCCCATAATCACAGCCGCAACCCGCATTTTTGGCCCGTTCTCTCATACAAAGTATGTTAGCACGACCCATAAAAAAGCCAAAGATGGGGCATGTCCTATCTTTTGCGGTACGCTTCTACGGCACAGACACTTATCCGTAGCGATACGGAAAGGTGTCCACGGCTAATATAAGTGAATGGTCCGCAATTAGAGAATTTTTACGGTCGCGTGCATGGGGCCCTAGGCGGAGTTCACACGGGCAGATATGCTGCTTAAAGTTACACTTTGTATCTGCCCTGCTGGCGGCAGGGAATTCGGGGTGAAAAACTGCAGCATTTCGTGATTGGCTGCAGCAGTCACATGGGATGAAATGTGATCCCAGGAAGCTGGCCTGGAGGAAGAAACACAGACTTCTGGGTAAGTATGAGATTTCTTTTTTTTTTTTCCTGAGTTGTGTTTTTTGCAGCGGAACCGCTGCGATTTTCCCACAAAAAAAAACCAGCAACAACTGCTATTTGTTGTGGGTTTTACGTCCTCATTGAATTCGATGAGGAAAACTTGCAACAAGTAAGCAGCGTTTACGCAATTACAATTGACATGCTGCAAAATATAATTCTGCATATCAATTTCTAAGCGCACTTTCAGTTCAGTATTTAGGCAGCGTGTGGATGAGACTTGTTTTATCTCATCCATTTTGCTGCTACTGTGTTAGGGCATGTGCATACACACTAATTACGTCCGTAATTGACGGACGTATTTCGGCCACAAGTACCGGACCGAACACAGTGCAGGGAGCCGGGCTCCTAGCATCATACTTATGTACGATGTTAGGAGTCCCTGCCTCGCTGCAGGACAACTGTCCCGTACTGTAATCATGTTTTCAGTACAGGACAGTTGTCCGGCAGCGAGGCAGGGACTCCTAGCATCGTACATAAGTATGATGCTAGCAGCCCGGCTCCCTGCACTGTGTTCGGTCCGGGACTTGCGGCCGAAATACGTCCGTCAATTACGGACGTAATTAGTGTGTGTGCACATACCCTTATGCTGCGGATTTTCCACAACTACTTCCATTGCGGAAAATGCGCAGTATTTATGCAACGTGTGAACTGATTCTAACACTTGTATGAAGGAGTTCTGATCCACAATAACAGCCGTGCATCGGTCAGTCACATGATCAGGGTGGGGTTTTAGCTTCTGTAAGCAAACTTCCCGTTCACTGTTTGGGTATGTTCACACGCAGTAGCAAAATACGTCTGGAAATACGCAGCTGTTTTCAGGTGAAAACAGCTCCTGATTTTCAGACGTTTTTGTAACTACTCGTGTTTTTAGCGGAGTATTTTACGGACGATATTGGAGCTGTTTTTCAATGGAGTCAATGAAAAACTGCTCCAAAAACGTACCAAGAAGTGACATGCACGTCTTTGACGCGGGCGTCTTTTTACGCGCAGTCTTTTGACAGCGACGCGTAAAATTACACCTCGTGGGAACAGAACACCGTAAAACCCATTGAAAGCAATGGGCAGATGTTTGTAGGCGTAATTCGAGGCGTAAAACACCCTTTTTCAGCCGATTTATTGGGCCGTAAATGTCCTGAAAAATCGGAAGCAGAACACCTCCAGACATCTGCCCATTGATTTCAATGGGAAATATGGCGTTCTGTTCCAACGGGGTGTTTTTACGTGGCCGTTGTTCAAAACAGCCGCGAAAAAGCGCATGTCACTTCTTGAGACGATTATAGAAAAGCTGCTCCAAAAAAGGCAGTGAAAAACAAAACTTATTTACAGACTTTTTTGATTTTGCGTCTGCATATACCTTTAGCCAGCAGAGATCTTAGGTGTCATGCACACGACCATAAGGCTGGGTTCACACGACCTATTTTCAGGCGTAAACGAGGCGTATTATGCCTCGTTTTACGTCTGAAAATAGGGCTACAATACGTCGGCAAACATCTGCCCATTCATTTGAATGGGTTTGCCGACGTACTGTGCAGACGACCTGTTATTTACGCGTCGTCGTTTGACAGCTGTCAAACGACGACGACGCGTAAAAATACAGCCTCGTCAAAGAAGTGCAGGACACTTATATACATTATATACAGGGCACTTATATACATTATATGCAGGACACTTCTTTGGACGTTTTTTTTAAACAACTTTTACCTCCCCATTGAATTCACAACAAATAAGCAGCGTTTACATAAGTACAATTGACATGCTGCGGAATCAAAATCCGCACCGCAGGTCAGTTGCTGAGCGTTTTTTCCGCTCGTAATTTACGCAGCGTGTGGATGAGATTTGTTTTATCTTATCCACTTTGCTGCTACTGTATTTGCTGCGGATTTTCCGCAACCAATTCAGTTTTGAAAAAGATCAACAGTATTTACGCAACATGTGAACTGACCCTATACGTCTGTCTGGCGGTTAAAACAATGGCCATCACATGCACATATTTCAATATACCGTGTGAAGGGTCCGTTGAAAAAATAGAGCATGTCCTATTTTCTTCTGTTTTTACGGATCCCTCGATAGACTTACGTTTATGAGAGATCCATGAAAACGGGACACGCACGGGTGCAACTCGGACGTTAAATAGTCTATGGATGCTTCCGCAATTGTGGACTGCTACGTATATGCATCTGTATTTGCGAACAGTAAAAACCCTTAGGGTATGTGCACACGTAGTGACCAAAAACGTCTGAAAATCCAGAGCTGTTTTCAAGGGAAAACAGACCCTGCTTTTCAGAGGTTTTTTTACCAACTCACATTTTTTGCGGTGTTTTTTACGTTCGTTTTTGGAGCTGTTTTCATTGGAGTCTATGAAAACGCTCAGCAACTGACCTGCGGTGCGGATTTTGATTCCGCAGCATGTCAATTGTACTTATGTAAACGCTGCTTATTTGTTGTGAATTCAATGGGGAGGTAAAAGTTGTTTAAAAAAATTGCCGCAGAATCACAGTGACTTCGTCGCAAAAAACGCAACTCAGGAAAAAAAAAATCCTGTACTTACCTAGGAGTCTGTGTTCCTTCCTCCAGCCCGGCCTCCAGGGATGACTCTTTATCCCATGTGACTGCTGCAGCCAATAACAGTTTGTAGCGGCAGTCACCTGGAATGAAACGTCATCCCAGGAGCCTGGCCTGGATATCGCCAGAGGGCTGGCCCCCTGGGATGACTGTTCATCCCATGTGACTGCCGCTGCAGCGGTCTCTTCTGGGCTGAAACGTCATCCCAGGAGGTCGGCCTGCTAGTGTGTCGGCGAAGTGCTGCAGTTTATCGGAGCAGACTTTCTGGGTGAAAAACTGCACCAATGTTTGGTGCAGTTTTTCGGCTGGAATTTCCTGCGGAGGGTATGCTGAGGCTTTTACGCAGCTTGTCTGCCCTGTGTGAACCCAGCCATACTACGGTCGTCTGAATTTGGCTTTACCCTGTGCTTAATTTCACCACATTATTGGCTTAAGCCTGTTTTGCCTCCTGCCTACCAGGACAGAAAAAAAAACGTGAGTGTTTTTAAGGAATTACTCAATTAGCCAAGCAAGCGTACATAAAATACCCTGAGACCATAACCACTCGTCGTTTTTTCTTCGATTCTACAGGTGGTCTGGAGATGTACCATCTAAAAAAACACTTTTGCTCCCTATCATTCTAGCCAAACAGCCTATCTGGTCCCCCAACTTGTCAACATTTTTTTAATCGATGGCCAAGGGCAAGGGTGGTCAAAAAGCACAGGCAGCGTAGTTTTCACCCTCAAAGAAGATGTTCTCCAAAATTCGAAGGAAATTATAGATCTTCTGCCAGATAGAAAAGATTTCCTGCTAAGACTCTCTTATGGATGCGAAAAATATTTGAAAAATAATGAGACTTCACTAGTAGTAAGTATGTATTAAGAAGATAAAATAATAAGCTTAGCATAATGATTCTTATCTAAAAGGATTGGTATTTGACTGGGACAAGGACAGCTGAACTACACCACACAGATTATCGATGCACCCTGAAATGGGACCTACACATAACCCTATGTCCTAGCAGCAGCAATAATATCCCTGTCCTAACACCTGCGGTTAAATGAGTGTGGTGAATACATCTCAACGCGTTTCGCCTGCAGGCATCTCAGGAGACTGATTTTGATATTAGAATAACCAAACTAGCTGGAACGCCGGAGTTCTGATATTCAAACTCCGGCGGCCACGATGAGAACCGCACGCGGCGTCACGAACGCCGAGCTTATAAGGACTAAACTCCACCCTCGCTAGAAAGATGCGCACAGGGAATTCCTCTCATCCCTCAGTCTCAACCAATAAGATCACAGACTCTGGTCTCGTCATTGTAGGCGTCATAGGGGGCTCGGCTATTGCCCTGGTAACCCCCAGAAACAGCAGCAATAATGTCTGCACTAGCTGGTAATGCATCCTGTTTATACTGAAAGTTGAACACAACAAACTATAACATATACATTCGACTATCCTGTCATGTAATATTGACGCAGAGAAATGGCTAGATGAAGCCAAAACAGTGTTTTCTGAGAGTGAACATATGAAGTCCCAGGCAATGCACGGACCATGGAAACCACGGTTGTGGGATTTGCGGGAGAATTGCGGATGCAAAAACACGTTTGTGTGCATGAGGCCTAGGGATTGCAGAAGGTCCTGGTGGGAGGTACAGGTGTTACGCAATTATCTGGAACGCAAGATATTGCCCAGAGGTTTAAGAATTCCTTTTTTGCCAGCTAAAAGGGGTGAGATCTCCCACATTTGTTGCAAAATGGGAGAATGAAGTTACAGATAGTTCACTAAGGTTTATCACTATCCTCTTGGAGGAAGAACACGTTATTTTGGAACGTAATTCCTGTACATGAAAGAGAATATTGAACTCCGTAAAAAATTCCCAGCAGATGAGGAATTTGAGAAGAAAGATAGAACCTTACAAATACAAATAGAGAAAATCTCTCATTAAAGGAAAAAAGCATTCACCATTTATGAGCGATCTCTCTGACTTTAAAGCTAACAGGGCCTATGACCTTAAGGCTGGGTTCACACGACCTATTTTCAGACGTAAATGAGGCGTATTATGCCTCGTTTTACGTCTGAAAATAGGGCTACAATACGTCGGCAAACATCTGCCCATTCATTTGAATGGGTTTGCCGACGTACTGTGCCGACGACCTGTCATTTACGCGTCGTCGTTTGACAGCTGTCAAACGACGACGCGTAAAAATACAGCCTCGTCAAAAGAAGTGCAGGACACTTCTATACATTATATGCAGGACACTTCTATACATTATATGCGGGACACTTCTATACATTATATGCGGGACACTTCTATACATTATATGCGGGACACTTCTATACATTATATGCGGGACACTTATATACATTATATGCAGGACACTTATATACATTATATGCGGGACACTTATATACATTATATGCGGGACACTTCTATACATTATATGCGGGACACTTCTATACATTATATGCAGGACACTTCTATACATTATATGCGGGACACTTCTATACATTATATGAGGGACACTTCTATACATTATATGCGGGACACTTCTATACATTATATGCGGGACACTTATATACATTATATGCAGGACACTTCTATACATTATATGACCGGTACCCACATCTACCATCAAATGATTATCTTCAAGTCAATAATGATCCATATCTACCGTTAAATGATGATTTTCAGGTTATTAATTTGTCTAGTAAAGAGCTGACTGCAAATGATCTCAAACTACTATCATGCGGATTATCCTTTGTGCCCACCGCCAATTTAGATTTATTTACCTGGGTAAAGGATATCTCTTTATTCACGAGGAAATTGGCTAAGTTTACGAAGGCTAATGATTGCATCAAATGCTGCGAACTTGGCATGAATGTGGATGACCTGCCCGATTTAGGGTTTCTTGAGGGCCTATGGCAGGAAAGTGCAAGTGATATAGGCTCCGGTCCATTTACTAACCTGAAAGCTAGAAGTACTAGTATTCCCCCGATCTTTGATACTAGTTTATATAGATACATTTGAGAAGATGGTCGTTGATGCTCTATGCGAGAATTTTGAAAATGCCAGGTATAGGTGCAACAATAACCTTTCCAAACATGAAATTAGAGCTCTTCTAGAAATGGAACAGGATGATTCGATCGTTCTAAAACCCTGTGACTAGGGGGGTAATATAGTGGTCATTAACAGAACTTTATATAAGAAAATGTGTCTTGATATTCTCTTGGATCCATACAGTCAGGGAACCCAACAAATGTTTTTCTGAGAGAGCTGAATGTTCGTTTGACTGATGCTCTGGAAGAAAATTTAATTGATAAAAAGGAGCTATCTTTTATGAAACCTAAACACCCACAGATAGCCTACCTAAGGTTCACAAGGGTTACAATCCCTTGAAGGGTTGCCCGATAGTCTCGGGTATTGACAGTACCTGATCGATATATGTGCTTATTCCCTAAGAGCCTATGTTCAGGCTTTACCATCTTACGCCAGAGACACTATAGACGTGTTGAGGGACTAGAGGATCTAAGTCTGACCCCTGGGACAATTTAGCCAGTTTGGACGTGGAGGCCCTATATAGCTCCATCCCCCACATATGCCAATCTCTTCCTGGGTTGGTGAGAGGAAAGAGTAGTGTTTATAATGGAAATATGGACATCACATATTGACCTCTGGTTGAGGTATATTGATGACGTTCTGGATGGGCACAAGGGAATGTTTTCAGGAATTTGTCTCGTACCTCAATATTGGCAACATAGGCCTGAGATTTACATCTGAGATCAATGATCGATTTATTGCATTCTTGTTTTTTTTTTTATCAGTATAGACCCACAGGGGGGTACGTTGTTTAGGAAACCCACGGCAACCAATAGCCTGCTTGGTTGGGATAGCGACCATCCGTTCCCAATAAAACGAGGCAACCCTAAGGGACAATTCCTTAGACTGTGGAAGGAACTGTTCTACACTCTCTGAATTTAGAGTTAAAGCCAAGGAACTAGATCAGAGATTCAGAAGAAGAGGTTACCCCAATGAGGTTTTGGAATCCGCATACTGTAACGCAATGGCCTCCAATAGAGCCTCTCTTTTGGTTCCTAAACAATAGAGCGGGGGAGAGGGGGCATTACGACTGATGGGTACATATGATAATCAGTTTAGGCATGTGCTTAGAACTTATTGAGGTATCCCTGGATTCGACCCGGATGTGGATGACAAAGTCATAAAATATCCTTCAGTTACATACCGTCGAGGACGTAACTTGAGAGATAGAATAGTCATCTTTCTACATTTTTGTCGGCACATACATGGCTAGGCAAAAGTAATTTGTTTGGCTCATGCAGATGTGGAGGATGCAAAGCTTGTGAGTTAATTGACCCTAGTAAGAGCTTCATTAGTGTGGTCACAGGGACAGTATATGCCAATAGGGACTTTATCAATTGTAGAATTTTGGGGATTGTCTATTTGGCCAGTTCAGAAGACGTATTTTGGAACATGTGGGGAATGTCTTAAGAGAGGAGGATACTCCAGTTGCGAAACATGTTTGGTTATGCCATGGACTGAATCCAAAATGTTTAAAACTTCCGAGCATTGAGAGAGAGCGCCCCAATATGCGTAAGGGGGACTTTGTAAATAGACTTCTTCATAAGGAAACTCAGTGGATCTTTAACTTGAAAACGATAAAACCGAGGGGCTTAAATGAGTCGATTTCTTTTGTGCCATTAATTTAACCCTCCCATATTGGACATTGTTTCCAGTGTGTGGAGGAAGTCCAGTTTTGTTCTGTACAGGTTGTGAGATATTATGCGACTACTGCTTTTTGGTAAAAAAATAATAATTATTAGTTTTTTTTTTTGTTTTTTTTATGATTGGGCTTTTTGTATCCAGATGAGAGGATCCAAAGCATTAGACCCCAACTGTGTTCGTTTTATATGAAGTATCTACTATACTGTGACCTGATATAGTGTGTTGGAGTGATGCATTCTGCGTGCTAACTATATGTAAATTTTGGGCATCCGTTCATAGTTGTGGGTAGCTTTATATCGAAGTAACACATTATTTACATCTGTAATGGTATCCGGAATAGTTTAAGTGAGTCCTAGGTGTTTAACCTGGGAGTAGAGACTATGTACCATGTCTTTATGTACTACAGGGCTAAAGTAAACACTCCCCAGTGTTTAATTATAATATAGGTATAGTAATGTTAGGTGACCCAGTGAACATACTGTATCAACCCATCTCCAAAATACGGATATTGTGGAATGTATATGTTATAGTTTGTTGTGTTCAACTCTCAGTATAAACAGGATGCATTGTCATCTAGTGTAGACATTATTGCTGCTGTTTCTGGGGGTTACCAGGGCAATAGCCGAGCCCCCCTATGACGCCTACAATGACGGGACCAGAGTCCGCGATCTTATTGGTTCAGACTGAGGGATGGGAGGAATTCCCTGTGCGCGTCATTCTATTAGGGGTGGAGCTTAGTCCTTATAAGCTCGGCGTTCGTGCTGCCGCGTGCGGCTCTCATTGTGGCCGACGGAGTTTGAATATCAGAACTCCGGCGTTCCAGCTAGTTTGGTTATTCTAATATCAAAATCAGCCTCCTTAGGTGCCTGCAGAATACACTGCAGGCGAAACGCGTTAAGACGTATTCACTACGCTCAGTTCATCATTGATGTTAAGAGGGGAGGGATATTATTGCTGCTGCTAGGACATAGGGTTATGTGTAGGTCCCGTTTCAGTGTGCATTGATAATCTGTGTGGTGTAGCTCAGCTGTCCTTGTCCCAGTCAAATACCAATAGTTTTGGATGAGGAGAATCATAATGCCAAGTGTAATATTTAAACTTTTTAATACATACTTAATAAAAGTGAAGTCATTATTTTTCATATCCATAAGAGAGTCAGTGATAAGGTATTTAGTGGTAGGTGGATTGCAATATCTGGATTATACAATGACGTTTTTTAGACAAGGGAATAGGGATTCTAGATTCAAGAAAAACAATTATGACTCCTTTAACAATACTCAGTTATGATTCCAGGCCAGACCCCCATCCTGTGGGCACAAGGCTTTTACTATTCTGCAGCGACTGAGAAAAGAGTACTTCAGACTCCTGGGTGCTTTCTTGAGTTTGGAGGGTTATTCCTTCAAACAGATTTCTACTTATTTCCCCAATATTTCTAGTTATCCTGCATCTGCTGGAAGAGTTTATTGCAAAAGTGGATCTGGTAGAGTTTCTCCTCATGGAAGACGTCTGGGAGTCTACTGGAGGGTATTTGCTATTCTGAAGCTGTGTCATCAATGTAGACTTATCATAAATATTACCTACCTCAACAAGTTTTTGGTAAAGAAAAAGTTCAAAATGGACTCTATAAAATCAGTCACCAATATCCTACAACAGGTATATTTCTTGGTGTCAATCGACCTCAAAGACGCAGATCTTCAAATTCCTATCCTTACAGCTCACAGGAAATTTATGAGGGTAGCAGTTAAGAAAGTAGAGGACATCATTCACCTGCAATTCAAGTGCCTTCCATGTGGCATCTAGACTGTGCCCAGAATTTTCACCAAAGTCATCGTAGTGCTGGCAGCAGCTGTCAAAATGCGGCGGTTTTTCCTAATCCAGATAATCTGGCCACTCGCTTGTTCTAGGAAAATCGCAGATTCTTAATCACCATGACGAAATCTCAACTTTCTCTCTCACAGAGGTGGAATTCATGGTAGACACAAGGTTCTTCAGCCTAGAGAGTCCTGGATCGCCTAACATTGTCCATAGAGACAGTGCCCTGGGCCAGGATACACTTCTGGATTCTCCAGTCCAATATTCTTTTTAACGCTACGTTCATATCTTAGTCAGGGCGCCTTTCCGTCGGAACGGAGCCCTGACTGAAACAAACGGACACCATAGATCCGCTGCAAACGGTTTACGTTCGTCTCCGTTGTGAAACAATACAGTACTCGACGACGGTATTGTTTTCGTCAAAACGAAGGAAGCCTTGCACAACGAAGACAAACGAAAACCGTTTGCACCGGATTTGTCACCATTAAAACCAATGGTTATGTGTCAGTCAGGGCTCCGTTCCGATGGAAAGCTTAGTGGAACAGACCTCATTTATCTCTAAACAGTCCGATGAAAATTTTTCCACAAAAAAAGTTCGCTTTAAGTGGTGGCTCACAAGGAAGATTCTTCAGGCAGATCTCTTGCTTAGGTCATTCAGGTGGTCTCCGATAGAGAGTGGCTTCATCCAACTTCAGAAAGGTCACAGCGGTGAAACTACCCCTTTGATATCTCCAGCCTCAAAGGGAAAGCAGTGCTTATTCATTTCGACAATTCCCTGACAGCTTTGTACATAAAGAAGCAAGGAGGTCCCAAGAGCTAGCTCTTCTTGTGCAAGTGCAGAATCATCATGTTATTTGCAGAAAAGAATGAGGCAGATCTCCGCCATACATATCAAAGGTGACTTCAACCAGCGTGCAGATTGGTTGAGCAGGAATATTCTGCTTCCTAGAGAATGGGAGTCTGAATCAGGGGATTTATCAACACCTCGCTTCTAGATGTGGAAACCCTCCATAGACCTGCTAACCACCAGAGACTACAGGAAGACCGAGAGATTTGCATCTTTAAACCATCTGGACTTCCCAACCATTCTAGACTGCATCTCAGTTCTTTGGAAAGCAGAATTAATTTGTGCATTCCTTCCCATTCATCTAGGCCCAAAGGTTCTCATGGGGATCTAGAAGGAGCATGTTATGTCTGCTTGCTTGGCATTTAAAAGCACCCCGGCCCACCTGCTGTCCATGCAATATGTTAGCGCGGTTGCAGGCCCACCCGCCAGGTATACAAAAATATTGTACATTGTTCCTGATGCTCATTGAAATGCTACCTTTCTGTTTTGCTACTCCGATATTTCATAAACCAGTAAATTCCCACAAAACTGCTAAATGGGAGCAGCATGTGATTGGCTGAATGAATTCACCGGTCACTAGTCTCATACGGGAATGGTGTCTGTTATCCGTTATAGCAGCAGGAACCTGATGGAGATGAGTAAATGGTGATGATACTCAAAAATGGACTCTCCCCAATCATAGTTTAATTTCTAGTAATACGTAAAATATTACAGAAATATTAACATATGTGTGCAATAAATGTAATACATTATAGGCTAACAGGATATATATAATGTGTCCCTAATTTATTTATGAGATTCATTTTAGACCGTATGTATAATTGAGATAGAAGTTTAATTATTAGGTGGATACAATTTATATTTGACTGATCCTTACTGCCCAAATTCATCATATTTTTTCTATATATTGTACACACTAACAATGCAGTCATTTATAATATACACCTGAATAATGCAACATGTACTGTCTACACAAACAATGCCATCATATATATTCTACACATTAATAATGCTGCTATATAAACTATGGACATGAATAATGCCGCCATATATACTGTAAACATAAATAATGACCCTATATACTGTACACATGAAAAATGTTGCCATATACTGTATGTTGTACACATGAATAACGCCCCTATATATACACTGTACACATTAATAATGCTTCTATATATAATACACACATGAACAATGCCACCATATACAGTGAAGGAAATAAGTATTTAATCCCTTGCTGATTTTGTAAGTTTGCCCACTGTCAAAGACATGAACAGTCTAGAATTTTTAGGCTAGGTTAATTTTACCAGTGAGAGATAGATTATATAAAAAAAAAACAGAAAATCACATAGTCAAAATTATATATATTTATTTGCATTGTGCACAGAGAAATATGTATTTGATCCCCTACTAACCATTAAGAGTTCAGCCTCCTCCAGACCAGTTAGACACTCCAAATCAACTTGGTGCCTGCATTAAAGACAGCTGTCTTAAATGGTCACCTGTATAAAAGACTCCTGTCCACAGACTCAATGAATCAGTCTGACTCTAACCCCTACAACATGGGCAAGACCAAAGAGCTTTCTAAGGATGTCAGGGACAAGATCATAGACCTGCACAAAGCTGGAATGGGCTACAAAACCATAAGTAAGACGCTGGGTGAGAAGGAGACAACTGTTGGTGCAATAGTAAGAAAATGGAAGACATACAAAATGACTGTCAATCGACATCGATCTGGGGCTCCATGCAAAATATCACCTCGTGGGGTATCCTTGATCCTGAGGAAGGTGAGAGCTCAGCCCAAAACTACACGGGGGGAACTTGTTAATGATCTCAAGGCAGCTGGGACCACAGTCACCAAGAAAACCATTGGTAACACATTACGCCGTAATGGATTAAAATCCTGCAGTGCCCGCAAGGTCCCCCTGCTCAAGAAGGCACATGTACAGGCCCGTCTGAAGTTTGCAAATGAACAACTGGAGGATTCTGAGAGTGATTGGGAGAAGGTGCTGTTGTCAGATGAGACTAAAATTGAGCTCTTTGGCATTAACTCAACTCGCCGTGTTTGGAGGAAGAGAAATGCTGCCTATGACCCAAAGAACACCGTCCCCACTGTCAAGCATGGAGGTGGAAACATTATGTTTTGGGGGTGTTTCTCTGCTAAGGGCACAGGACTACTTCACCGCATCAATGGGAGAATGGATGGAGCCATGTACCGTCAAATCCTGAGTGACAACCTCCTTCCCTCCACCAGGACATTAAAAATGGCTCGTGGCTGGGTCTTCCAGCACGACAATGACCCGAAACATACAGCCAAGGCAACAAAGGAGTGGCTCAAAAAGAAGCACATTAAGGTCATGGAGTGGCCTAGCCAGTCTCCAGACCTTAATCCCATCGAAAACTTATGGATGGAGCTGAAGATCCGAGTTGCAAAGCGACAGCCTCGAAATCTTAATGATTTACAGATGATCTGCAAAGAGGAGTGGGCCAAAATTCCATCTAACATGTGTGCAAACCTCATCATCAACTACAAAAAACGTCTGACTGCTGTGCTTGCCAACAAGGGTTTTGCCACCAAGTATTAAGTCTTGTTTGCCAAAGGGATCAAATACTTATTTCTCTGTGCACAATGCAAATAAATATATATAATTTTGACAATGTAATTTTTTATATTTTTTTTATATGATCTATCTCTCACTGATAAAATTAACCTAGCCTAAAAATTCTAGACTGTTCATGTCTTTGACAGTGGGCAAACTTACAAAATCAGCAAGGGATCAAATACTTATTTCCTTCACTGTATAATGTACACATGAATAACGCCCCTATATATATATACTGTACACATGAATAATGCTGCTATATATACTATATACATAAATAATTGCACCATATATATTGTTCACATGAAAAATGCTGCTATATATAATACACAAAATTAAAAATGCCACTATATACTGTGCACATGAATAATGCCGTCATGAATACTGTACACATGAATAACCTGGAACACGTGCAGCACATGTGCCCCTCATATCTAAAAACACATACCACACACACCACTCAACCGAGGGCATTGACTTACAATGGGGGTTTTTGGGTTCTAACATGATGTCTGTTGTTACTTCGCATATCGCACTATTTTCCATGTCAAAATCTGACAAACACTGCGACAGAGACTCTGATGCAGATGTGAACAGAGATTAATATCCCTGCAACTACCAGCGACTAGGCTCTTTCCATCTGGTGAGAGGAAGCACTGCTTTCTCTCTGCCACTTGATTATACAGTACATGTGCAGCCAACTTCACGCCTTGCCATCTCTCTGAGTGTCTGATCAGCGCCCGCATACAGATAAGCTTGATCAGGCACCTGACCTGAATAGGCTTGTATCTATAATTTATAAGGACTGGCTAGGCATAACTCCCAACTTTGAAGTTTTGCCAAGAGGGGCAATTTTTTTCCTTTTAAGCCACGCCTCTAACCCCGGCCATACACACCCATTTAAGCCCACAAAGTATCATGCTCCCATAGTGCCTCCCCACAGTATAATGCCCCCATAGAACCGCCTCACTGTATAATGCCACTATAGCTGCCCCCACACATTATCATACCCCATAGTGCCTCCCGCACAGTATAATGCCAAATATCCACCCCCCCCAGCATAATATAATGCCCCATACAGTATAATGCCCCCATAGATGCACCCATGCAGTATAAAGCACACACAGATACCCCCATAGAGTATAATGCCCCATAGCTATCCGCATAAAGCATAATACCCACATACCTGCCCCATACAATATAATACCCTCTTAGCTGCCTCCATAAAAAAGATTAATGCCCACACAGATGCTCCCATACAGTATAATGTCCCATAGTGCCACAATGCCCCTGTAGATAGTGCCACAGTGCCCATGTAAATAGTGCCACCCCCTGTTAGCGCCATTGGGGCTCCCTCTAGGAGCGGAATCCCCAGCCAGAGCATCGCTGTGGCTGGGGATTCCGCACCAGGAGGAGCCCTTGACGTCACTGTCCATATATGGACAAAGACGTCAGGGGCTCCCTCTAGGAGCGGAATCTCCTCTACTAATAACATAGATCAGTAGATTCAGTAACCCACTTTCTTTCCGGATCTACAAGATAACGAACATGAGAAGCTGCATTATCTTGATATCAAAAGGGCTGTAATCGCTTATCTTGAAATCCCAAGATTTCAAGAACTTCGATGTTTCCAAGGAGAAAATAGAGACAATAAAGGCAGTAAATCATCTTGGGCTAGATAGATTAGGGCCACTATTTCTCCTCCGAAGGTCTTCATTATCTGAAAAACATAAGAGCACAGTCTACTTGCTCTACCACTTCTTCATGGATTAAAACGAACCATGTCTGCTTTGACCAGATCTGCAGAGCACCACCAAGGTCCTCATCATCCACCGTTGCAAACCATTACAGGCTAGACCTATTTGCTTCCAGAGATGCAGCCGCCGGCAGACAAATGCTGAAAAACGTAGCACCCCCTTGAGATTGCTTCTCATATCCCACCCCCCTCAATAAATGTATTGCTGCATACAGTATTTACATGACTGGTTATTATCTCTGGGTAGGTTATGTACGCTTGCTTAACTTGCTTAACTAGTTGTTTATTGTTAAATTGCTTAATTACACATGAGTATTTTCTGTCCTAGCAGTGTGGCAGGCAAAACAGACCCATATGTCTTTGTGCTGTCTGTGAAGTCAACTAAAGGAAATTACAGGTAAGCCAATTTTATCTTTGAGAAGGAACCAGTCAGCATGGCAGAATTTCTGTTTAAAAATAAGTTTACCAGCGTTTTGTACACAAACATGATCTTGGTTAGATTTGCAGTATTTTTTTTAAAAATCAGATAATTTTTTTATTGAAGTTTCAAAATTATATAGTACAAAACATACTAAACAAACCCTATCCCAAACCCTCCCCCCAGGCACCGTCACAAAATTCCAAATTAGATAGTATATGAAATAGAAATTGTACCAAATATCGAATACATTATTCACAAAATACAAGGTACATGGGACAGATCATTTTCCAAATGTCAAGTAGCTTAATCATGTACAAGCATGTATAATACAAAACAGATATAATATATGGCAGATATTTAATCCTCTCTATTTCCCCCCTTCTCCTTATCCCACATCTATATACATAACCCCAATATCGTATAAAGGCTGGCGGTCATACAGAGTCCCTGAATAAATTTTATAATATAGATTCCATTACCCCTGCCCATGGTACCCATATGGATTCAAATTTTTTTAAGCGTTTTGCGCTTTACATAAACAACCTTTTCCAATACAATCATTTTATTCACTTTTGCAATGAATTCGCTCCTAGTCGGCGGGGCGCCTTGTATCCAATGTAGGGCAATTAGTTTTCTAGCTATATATAGCAACCTTACAATAGCCAACCGCTCCAAAGTAGAGGGTGGGGTGTCCATAATACATCCCAAAATGCATTCCATAGGAGTCCCTTGCAACACAGGTCCATAGGCCTCCTGAATCACCTTCAGTACATCCATCCAGTACGTGGTTAACTGTGGACAGGACCACAACATATGCATATGGTCAGCCTCCTCTTCCGCGCATCTGGGGCATTTCGAGTCACTCCTTACCCCAATATGAAAAATAAATTTAGGAGTCCTGTATACTCTATGGATAATATATAATTGAGAAAGGCGCCCAGTCTCACTAAGAGAAGTATTCGGAACTGCGTTCATAATATCTATCCATTGTTCTTCAGAGATGGGACCCATATCTCTTTCCCATTTTTTAGAAGCCATCAGGGGTTATTTATCAAAAAATGTACTGATCAACAACTGATAAATATGTGAAATAACCCCCGATGTAACACTCCCGGTATGTAAAACAGACAACAGCCCATCTGTGTGTATTGCCAAATCCACCGCCTTCTTCTGGGCATCAAAAGCATGTCTTATCTGTAAGTATTGATAGAGGGAATTTCGAGGTAATTCAAACTCCTCTTGGATCTGTTGATAAGTTTTAAATATATCCTCCTGGAGCAATTGTGAGACATAAAGGATGCCTCTTGCTTTCCAACCCTCAAATCCTTCAAGAGAGAAGAATTCCGGAAGTGTCTTATTCCCCCATAAAGGTGTAAAAATTGTGCAAACCCCCATATCTCTAATAGCTCGGACTTTATCCCATACTTTACGCATTAGTGTATATGTGGGCGTATTCCTGCCCGCCAACATAGAGTGACCTGCCTCCAATACTGAGAATAAAACAGATGGTCCAAACTGTGCCTGTAGAATCGATCCATTGGATCCCTTTGATATAATTTCCCCCCACCCCTTAAAGTGCTGACATTGGGAGGCAAGAAAATATATCCAAGGGTTGGGTAGGGCCAGACCGCCGTCATGCTTTGCGCGCTGTAGAATTTCTAATCTAATTCTTGAGCGACCCTTCCGCCATATTAGGTCCCTAAAAAGTGCATTAATATAATAAAAATTGCGTAATGAGATCCATACAGGGGAGTTATGTAAAATATACAATAATTGTGGCATTAGGATCATCTTAATAAGATTGACCCTACCCACAACTGTCAGATATAATTTACACCTAGCCACTATTTTCATTTTAAATTTGACCAGAAGGGGTTGCAAATTGAGAGCAACATATTCAGAAGGGGAGGTCGAGATCTTGATCCCTAAATATTTAAGATTTTTAACGCATCCTACAGGTACCCCATGCACCCCTGGTATAGAGCACATTGAATCCACAGGGAGCAGATGGGATTTATCCCAATTTATTTTAAACCCATACAATGCCCCAAATTTCTCAATTAGGGATATTGTTTCTGCCAGAGAGCCACCCATATCCCCCAAGTATAGAAGCAGATCATCTGCATAAAGCGCTACCTTTTCTTGCACCGAGCCATACAAGAAGCCCTTAATATCATCAGATAGACGTATACGCGCTGCCAAGGGCTCTACTGCCACGGCAAACAGGAGGGGCGATAATGGGCAACCCTGTCTAGTCCCTCTTTCAAGAGCAAACCGGGGAGACAATCCTCCATTTGCCTGTATTATGTCTGTAGGGCAAGAATACAGGACCTTAATCCATGCTATAAAAGATGGTCCAAAACCCATAGCCTCCAAGGTGCACCAAAGATATTGCCATTCCACACTGTCAAACGCTTTGGCAGCGTCCAGTGAAAAAATGGCTCTTTCGCCTACATTGTCTGCCCTGAGCTGAAGATTTAAAAATAAACGTCTCAAATTCATGGCTGTCGACCTAGCAGCCATAAAACCGGTCTGATCCGGGTGTATAATGGTAGAAATAACACCATTCAACCGCAGAGCTAATGCCTTTGCCAGAATCTTAACGTCAGATGTTAATAATGAAATCGGTCGATAAGAATCAGCTAATTGAGGATCTTTCCCGGGTTTTGGCAAGACCACAATAATGGCTTCTTGCATAGAAGCCGGCAAAGAACCACAATCCAATGAATAATGAAATACTTCTAATAATTTGGGCAAGAGCACCTCAGAGTATTTTTTATATATTTCAACTGGTAGCCCGTCCGCCCCAGGTGCCTTATCATTAGCCATCTGTTTGACCGCTTCTTCCAATTCCTCCAACGTGAGTGGAGAATCCAGAAGTGCCTTGGCGCTTCCTGACAGCTTAGTGAGCTCTCCTTTTTTTTAAGAATGTATAAATATCTGATGTAGATGGATGCACCTTGGAGGTATATAGGTCTGAATAGATTTGCAGTATTTAGTATAATGTTATGCGTTATGTTTGCAGTTAAACACATGTATGCAAAATGTTAAGGCTTTTAAGATCAGATTTTGTTCTGCGGAGCATTTCAGGTGATTCTGGAGAAGAGCAGGTAACATGGAAAATCTTTCAGTAAGAGGAGCAAAAATTGTCTCTCAAACTGACCTATTGGAACAGGCCCTGGGCATGTTTCTACAGGATCCATATGACCAACAGTGTAACCCTCAGGTAAGTGTCCAAACTCCGGCCGACCATGTTGTGGGACGGGGATTCTACCCCTGCATTAGGAAAACGTTTTTTAAGAAAATTCTGCCTAAAAATTCTATGGTGTTGTGTATTTTCTACTAATTCTGATGTTTTTCCGAATCCATTAAAGTTCCCAGAGAGATAAGCGTTGTCAGAGATGTCCAGCAGTAGCTTATCTCTCTCTCTCCGTATTGAAATAAATAAGCACACTCGGCCGATCCAAGCATGTACGTGTATCGGGCAGTCGGGAGGCTGCCATAGGGGTGGGCTTCAAGTCCAGACCAATAATGCTCTGATACGATTTTTTCCTTTTTTTTTTTTTTTTTAGGGGTTTGTCAATGTTGGAGTCACTGAAAACAAGGTCTGTTTTGATTTGCTGAAAGAAAGGGTGAGTAGTCCTGAGGGACCGCAAGTTTTTGATGTCCAGAATGCTGCCCTTTATATAAACACACCGTTTAGTTTGCAATTATTACGGTGCGCATATAAAGTCTGATGTGTCACTCCTGGTGTATGGGGGCTGACACTTCTTTTTTTGTTATATAAATTGCTCCCAATCATCAGAAGAGCTTTATCTTCCAACCAAAGATGTATGTTTATTGAGACAGACAATACTGCTGCTATAGGGCCCCTGGAGAAAGGGGGCCCAGTCCTAGTTTCATCCGTTTGGCTACTAGGTGACAAAAACTTGTGCAGGACTCCCCTCTCCAGATATACTGCGTTCTTATTAAGCAAAGGTTGCAGAATTGGCCCAATTGTCTTGGAAAGGGCATGGAAGAGAAAACTTTGGGGCATATGCGACTTTTTTGTCATTTTTTATTTAATTTTTCGGAGCGCTAAGGTGACCAAAAAACAGCAATTTGCGTGTTTTATATATATATTTTTTTTAAAGCATTCACCAAGCGGCTTAAACAATGCTATATTGTGATAGTTCAGACTTTTACAGACGCAGCGATACCAGTTATGTAAACTTTTATTTTTTTTTAACATTGATTTAGGGAAAAAAATGTGAAAAGGTTTTTTTTGGAACTTTTAATATTTTATTTTTTTGGAACATAAAAAAAACAATTTAACGTTTTTTTACTTTTACTTATTAGTCCCCCTAGGGGACTTGAAGCAGCGATCTTTGGATCGCTTGCATGTTATACTGCAATACTAATGTATTGCAGTATATTGTGATTCCGACACACTCCTTTGAAGCCCTGCGGGAGGCAGAACTTCCTAGAAGTACAAAGATGGCGGACCTGGGGGCCTTTGTTTGGACCCCAGGCTGACATAACAACCATTGTTACAGGCTGAACGTGCTGCGAGGGGGGGGGGCTTGTTAGAGGGGGCACCCCCCTAAATTCTAACACTTTAAATGCCGCGGTCACGATTTACCACGGCATTTAAGGTGTTAAACAGGTGGAATCAAAGTGAACTTTGATTCCGCCCGTTGCAGTGAGGTGTCGGCTGTGTAACACAGCCGTCACCCGCTGTGTATGGAGCGAGCTCAGCCCATGAGGTCGCTCCATACTTCCCCTTAACCCTTACCACGTACAGTTACGTGATAATGCGTTAAGGGGTTAAAGACCGTTTTTCTGTCAGTTTTCATAAATCTGCCCCAGCGTCTGTTCACTACTGCCTGCGCGTGCGGCTGTGCGTTGGGTTTGTCAGAAATGGGAAGGAAACCAGATACGACAACCCAACAAAACTGATGGAGACCATCATTGGTGTGTGGTACCGTGAAATCTCCCCTCAAGTGATTAAAAATCTTGTTGACTCCGTGTCAAACTGGGTTAAGGAGGTGATAAAGCAAAAGGGAGATTGCACCAATTATTGGGTGCGCAATGTTCTGTTGTTATTTGTGGGACCCGATATCTGCAGGGTTTATACAGAATTCTAAAATTTTCATGTACGATTAAAACAAAAATTGTAAGCCAAATACACTTTGTTAGCAATAAAATTGGTTTATGTAACAATGAGAGTGCAACTTCACACACATTCCTTATGCACATTGGTGGATTTTGGGCGTCACAACAAGAAAAAATGGCGGATTTGCATATATATGCCTCATCATACTAAACGTTTTTACCCCACTGTATGTATCTTACTGCTTTCAACTATGTAATATGATGGGTATATTTGTATCAGGCTGTGGATGGCCACCATAGCAATGTTGTACTAGGCTTTCCGTCTTTGTAAAATGGATGTCTGCCGTAGATAAAACATTTTTAAATACTCAAGTAGTTAATTCTGAGACCGTCAATTCAGGACACTCCTCTATTAGCCAAGTCGAAGCCAAAAAAAAGCATCTCTCCATGCATTACACGGACAACTTATGGATCTAAATGGGCACTGTGTAATGCTTAATTTCTCCTGTGGCGGCGCTGCAGGGAAATTGAATACTCTGTTCCCTCACAGATTACAGCTGATCACTGGGGGTCCGAACCTCCTATGAGCAGCTAATCATTGAAGAACTCTTTGAACACAAAGAGATTGTGGACAACCCCTTTAACAAACACCACTATTGTCCTTATGTTTACGGTCACTTGACCGTCGTTGAAATACCCCTTTAAAAAATTCTCTCCCATCCCTGATCGCCAACCAAATAGGAATTGCAAAGCTCCATACGGTTCTCAGCTACTAAACACTACGATCAATGAAATTTGGTGATATTGCCATATAATGCTTACACTACACACAATGATTCCCCACATGGATATGTTGTTTCCTTCTATGTCACCTTACATAAGACTATGCTAGTGACAATGTCTTGTCTTATCTTGATGTGCCAGCTTACTAGGCCTGATATGAACTATCTGGATTCTTCGCTGTTGGGATATAATAACCTAGCGGGCATTCGAAGGTAAGAAAACCAGCATCAGCTACACTTTGTGTGCATCCTGGGCATTACGGATAGATAATGTAGTGTACGATAAACCAGAAAAGAACGGAGGAAATGTCCTTATTTCTGCTCTCTTGAGTTTGCTTGCTTTTTTTTTTACCTGGTGACAACCACGAATGGCAGCTATTATATGGCCCTTACGGGTTGTCACCCAGTTTACCACAAACAAATCTGCATTGTTATACAGAGTTACACCACCGTCTTCTCTGCCTGTGTAAGTATCAGTAGTTATAGCAGCTAGAATTATATTCATGAACTGGGAAGATTAGGCTAAGCAGAGCTATAGGACCCATAACTGAGAACTTTAGTTGTCTAAATTGTGGAGAGACCCTGAATATGGCAAAAAGCTTCATATATATGTAATATTCTTTATTAAGCAATGCTGTGTTCATAACTATGGCGGCTTCTAGAATAGCACTTTATCTGTGTATTACAGCCTCCGAGAAGAAGCAGCACGTTTTCTTACAGACTATTGTCGTTCTCCAGTCCCACTGAATCCAAATAATGTAAGATTCCCGACCCCCCCCCATACTCTGTGTTACTGTTTCCCAACCGGGGTTTCGAAGCAACTGCACTGTCCGAACGTGAACTGATTGTGGCTTTTGCCGTGGCCGCTAATAGGGACTCGGGCACTAAACAAGAGGCCCCCTCGGTTAAAATGCATGACACATGACCACACATGCCAATACCTACTTAGGCACACTACAGCAGCCTCAGGTGTTGAATGGCGTCCTCTGCGATACCTTCTTTTGGCACCTGCCCCACCACTTATTGTAAACTCCATACAGTATGGTGCCGAGATATCAGTGCCTATAGTTGCCTAAATAACCGTGCATCACAATGCCGCAACCACCATACACTGCATAAATAATATATTGTACAGTGCCACACAAAGCCTAAGTAAATATCACAATGCAGTGCTCAAATTATACCAACATACAGTGCTCAAATTATACCAACATACAGTGCTCAAATTATACCAACATACAGTGCTCAAATTATACCAACATACAGTGCCCAAATTATACCAACATACAGTGCTCAAATTATACCAACATACAGTGCTCAAATTATACCAACATACAGTGCCCAAATTATACCAACATACAGTGCTCAAATTATACCAACATACAGTGCTCAAATTATACCAACATACAGTGCCCAAATTATACCAACATACAGTGCCCAAATTATACCAACATACAGTGCCCAAATTATACCAACATACAGTGCCCAAATTATACCAATATACATAAAGTAATCTAATATCAGTTCTGTACAATGTTTAAATAATACTGCTATACTATTAATGATAAGAGTTGTGGTGGTCATAAACCTCAGGTGCCAGGCAACTTGTGGGCTCTCCTTCAGAAGTGGCGACCTCACAGGTTGCACACCCCTAAGGGTGGCCCTATCCAGCCTCCTGCCGACAATCTAACCCAGCCCCTGCACATTTGAGCGCCCTACACAGCAAGTAACCTGATTATAACAACCCCCATGATTCACTATCACTCTCTAGACTGAGGGTGCATTGTGGGAGTTGTTATAGTCATATTTGAATGTTGCTGTGGGTCATGTATTCAGTGCATAATGCATGACCTTGTGATCTGAACCATATGTTTACATGCAGCTAAATTGTCTCCTTGCTCCGTGTGGCATTGTTATGTCTTTTTTTTTTGTGTGTTATTTGGGGAGCTACAGTAGGTGTGCAATTTAGGTAAAAATTTGTGTTTTCTACTTTGAATTGCTTTGCAGTAGTTACAAGCTCTTCTTTTTTTTTAACATTTCTATTGGTAGGGTTTCCCGGAATGGCAAAAATCTTCCCAAGAGTCCTCTTATGATAAAAATTTTGGGAACCACTGCTCTATGTTCATGTCTGGAAATTGACAAAATATTGATAGTTGCCTTGTTTTCCATGAATCAAAGGTGATGTCTTGTTTAGAGAACCCATTTCCATGTTCCCTATTAAAGGTATTCTGAGGTCAGGGGCGTAACTAGGAAAGACTGGGCCCCATAGCAAACTTTTGACTGCCCCCCCCCCTAGGTGCCACACACAGCCCCCTTTATAGATAGTGCCCCCTGTAGATTATGCCATACAGCCCCCCTGTAGACAGTGCTATACAGCCCTGTAGTCAGTGTCACACCTCACTTGTAGATAGCACGCCCACCTCCCCCTTGTAGATAGTGCCATACAGCCCCTTGTAGATATAGCCATAAAGCACCCCCTGTAAATAGCGCCATACAGTTCCCCTGTATATAGTGCCAGACGGCCCCCTTCCCTTGTATATAGTGCCCCACATCCCTCCTCCATTGTATATGGTTCCACACAGCCCCCCTTAGTTGATAGTGGCACACAGCCCCTCTTTAGTAGATAGTCCCACACACAGCCCCCTGTAGATAGCACCACAGCCCTCCCCTTGTAAATAGTGCCATACAGCCCCCTTAGTATATAGTGCCATACAGCCCCCTTAGTATATAGTGCCACACAGCCCCCTGTGTGTATAGTTCCACGCAGCCCCCATGTATATAGTGCCACCCTGCTCCCCCCTTGTATATAGTGCCACCTTGCTCCCTCCCCTGTATATAGTGCCACCCTGCTCCCCCCTTGTATATAGTTCCACCCGGCTCCCCCCCTTGTATATAGTGGCACACAGCCTGCCCAAAAAAAAAAATTAAAATATATATATATATATATTGTACTTGCGTTGCCCAGTTCTTGCGGGGGACGGAGCACTGCACAGTCTCCGGTCGGGAAACATGAGCAGACCAGCGTGATGCAGTGACCTCATCATGCCGGCCTGCGCAGAGAGTCTTCCCAGCACCTTATAGGCTGCAGGCCTAAAGTGGCCTGCAGCCTCAGGACCGATACTAGTGTTTCTGCTGCCTGAGGCAAAAATGGAAATGGCGCCACCCACATTTTAATTGACATCCCCCTGGCTGTTCTACATCACTACCAGCCTCCTCAAATGGCGCATCCGAGAAAGTTGTATCAGCCAGGGGGATGTCAATTAAACATGGAAAGGTGGTTTTAGAGGCAGGACTCTGACTCTTCAGGATAGAGGCACCGCCCCATGACCCTTTAATGAGTAATTAGCATATAGTGTGCGCCGTTTTAAAAGTTGATTTTATAGATTTTGCTGCATCTGAAAAAAACATACAAGGGAATGTTTGGAAATATTGTCAGGTCATGTATTACCGCATGGTAGCACTTCAAGGGGTTAAAACTACCAGACAGGTTCCCATTAAATATACAATGAATTGAAAACAATTCCATCTGCCCTGTAATTTTGTTATTAGAAATATATCCTATATAATTACAGCTCCAGAACCAAACTCTGACATATATACAGTACCACAACCAAGCTCATACATATATACAACACCAGAACAAGGCTCAATACATATATATACAGCACCAGAACCAAGCTCAATACTTATATACAGCACCAGAACAAAGCTCAATACATATATACAATACCAGAACTAAGCTCTGTACATAAATACAGCACCAGAACCGAGCTCAGTACAGATATACAGCACCAGAACAAAGCTCAGTACATATTTACAGCCCCAGAACCAAGCTCAGTACATATATACAGCACCAGTACAACTCAATTTAGTGCAACCACTGCCGTATAGGTTTGTAAGGCGTAAAACTACAGCTCCCAGCATGGCTCGAACAATGGTGAGGATATGCTGGGAGATGCTGTTTCACAAAAAAAAAAAATCATATCATAATCAAACCATCCATCATCTCGCTGCAGATCATACAGTGACTACATTACTGATTAGAGGCAGAATAAACATTTACATTAAGTTACGCACCGGTGGCGTCTCAGATTCTAGTTCTTGTTCTCTTTTCTTTTCCATCCGGTCCAGACCTCTATGATGACTTCTCCTGGCCACAACCCATTTCTGCAGCTTCCGCTCAGATGTCTTCAGCTTCTCACTTTTAAAACTTACACTGCACCTCTAATTATAATAGTACCATACACTGTGTCCCACACACACACACACACACACACACACACACACACACTGTGCACCCATAGCCCCCCTGTAGATAGTGACCCCAATAGAGCCACTGTAGATAGTGCCCTACATAGAAGCCCTGTAGATAGTGCCCCACATACAGCCCCCTGTACATAGTGCTCACATATGGACTCCAGAGCTGCAAGGTTATAGTGCTAACCACTGAGCCACCGTGCTGCCCTACATATAGCTCCCCCTATAGATAGTGCTCCACGTATTGCCCACCTCTGTAGATAGTGCCTCACATATAGCTCCCCCTATATATAGTGTCCTACATATAGCTCACCCCTGTAGACAGTACCCTACATACAGCCCCCCCTGTAGATGGTGCCCCACAGGTAACCCACCCCTGTATATAGTGTCCCAGATATAGCCCACCCCTGTAGATAGTGCCCTACAAATAGCTCCTCCTATAGTGCTCCACATATAGCCCACACCTGTATATATAGTGTCCCACATATAGCCCACTCCTGTACATAGTGCCCTACATATAGCTCCTACTGTATATAGTGCTCCACATTCCCATATAAACCCCCCCTGTAGATAATGCCACTCACAGTTTTATTAGAAAAAAACAAAAAAAAAAACTTTACATACTCACATGATCCCGTTCCCGCGCCGTCCGGTGGCAATGCAGATCTGCTCTCTCCTGAGCAGGTCTCCTGGTGCTGAACAACACAAGCGGTGTGATGACATCATCGCGCCGCTAGCGTCGTTGAAAGGTGCTGATTGGCAGGGCAGAATGACTTGCCCCATCAATCAGCGTCTTTCAACAATAGAAGCGGCGCGATGATGTCATCGCACCGCAAGCGTCGTTGAAAGGCGCTGATTGGTGGGGCAAGTCATTATACCCTGCCAATCAGCGTCATTGTAAGGTGCTGAATGGCTGTCCATTCAGCGCAAATCCATGTAATCGTATCTGCGTATTATAGACGCAGGTAAAATAAGTGCAAGAGGGGGTGGCGGCGGCTGGTTTCAGTGGCGCTGCCGACCCCTCAGAGAGGCAGCAGTAGCCTATAATATTCATTTGTATCTACGTCCAGAGGACACAGATACAAGTGAATGTGGCTGTCGCTAGCATCGGGGCACCCTCCGGTGCTAGCGACGCCATGTGGCATGAGGGGGCCCGTGCTGCCCGGCCCATAAATGTTAGAGGTCGGGAGGCGCAGGACCCGTAGTGGCGTCGCTACCGCTGAAACAGCCATGACAGCTGCTTGCGGCGCCACCGGGCAAGGTGGGGCAGACGGCACGCAGGCCCCGTAGCAGCCGCTACGGCTGCTACAGCGGTAGTTACGCCACTGTCTGAGGTAACTGAGGTGGTCCCCTGTTCAGGATCCTCATCTCTTGGCCAGAGGAGAGAGCAGTTACAAAGCATGTCTCTCGCTGTGGGGGACCTGTCTTGTCCAGCATTACACAGACAACCCATTGGAATGAATGGGCAATGTGTAATCCTTAATTACTCATGTGGTGGCGCTGCAGGGAAATTTAACACTTACTGCCAGGTTTCTCCACAGATTACAGCTGATCGCTGGGGGTCACGTTGTGATCAACTTTTAGTCAAGGGACTCTTCTAACAAGTAGGGAAATTGTTTGGATATACCACCGGTTCTATTACCAGAGTGCCTTCACTCTTTTTTTATTTTTTTGCTACTTTTTGGGGGTGATCTGACTGTACCAAACATATAAAAAGGACACATGTAAACTTAAAGGGATTTTCCAGTCCCCAAAAATTGATGGCCTATCCTCATCATAGGCCATCAATATGTGATCGGTCAGGCTCTGACTCTTGGCACCACTGCCGATCAGTTGTTTTGAAGGGGCCGCAGCACTCGTACTAGAGCTGCTTCCTCTTTATTTCTACTGCTCACACTATGAACCGCCGACAATGGGAGAAGGCAGTAAGACTGTGAACCGCCGCTACAAGTGCCGGGAGTCGGACCCTGACCGATCACATATTGATGGCCTATCCTGAGGATAGGCCATACATTTTTTTTGGGACAGGAAAACCCCTTTAACCCCTTCCCGCATTTTCACGTACATGCACGTCGGGGAATGCAGCCTGTTCGCGCATTCCCACGTGCATGTACGTGATGGAGATCGCGCGGGCACAGAAGCTGTGGCCGCGCGATCGCCGCGGGAGCCCGGCTGTGACTGACAGCTGGGCTCCCGCTGCAACTGCTGAGATTGAAGAAATCTTCAATGTCAGCCGTTTAACCCATTAAATGCCGCAGTCAATAGCGACCACGGCATTTAAATCTATTGACAGAGGGAGGGAGCTCCCTCTGTCACCCATCGGCGGCCCGCAAATGCGATCTCAGGCTGCCAACGGGTTGCCATGGCAGCCGGATGTCTATCAAAGACCCCCAGGCCTGCACTGGCTGTATGCCTATTATGCCGTGCCAGAGGCATGGCCTAATAGGTTGCCTGTCAGTTTTACACTGACAGGCAATAATGCTTTGGTATACTAAGTATACCAAAGCATTATATATGCGATCAGCAGATCGCATAGTGAAGTCCCCTGGTGGGACTAAAAAAAAAATGTAAATCAGTTAAATAAAGTTTGTGAAAAAAAAAAAATTACAGTCAAAATCAAATAAAACTACTTTTTTTGCCCAAAAAGTGGTTTTATTTAGTAAAAGTGTCAAAACAAATAACACATACACATATATGGTATCCCCGTTTTTGTACCAACTTGACCAATAAAATGAACACATTAATTAAACCGCCGGATGAACGGCGTCCAAAAAAAACGCAAAAAACAACGGCAAAATTCTCTCTTCTCCCATTCCCCCCATAAAAAAATGAAATAAAAGTTAATCTATAAGTCCTATGTACCCCAAAATAGTACTAATGAAAACTACACATTGGCCCGCAAAAATCAAGCCCCCATACGGCCACATTGACGGAAAAATAAAAAATTACGGCTCTTGGAACGCGGCGATGCAAAAACAAGTAATTTTTTCTAAAAGGCTTTTTATTGTGCAAACGTAGGAAAAACATATAAAACCTTTACACATTTGGTATCCCCGTAATCGTGCCGACCCATAGAATAAAGGTAACATGTTATTTACGCTGCATAGTAAACGGCGTAAATTTATACCGTGAAAATTAATGCTGGAATAGCTGCTTATTTTCAATTCTCTCCTAAAATAAAGTTAATAAAAGTTAATCAATATATTATAAGCATCTAAAAATGGTACAATTACAAAATACAACTCGTCTCGCAAAAAACAAGCCCTTATACGGCTATGTCAACGGAATGAAAAAACAGTTACGACTCTTGGAATGCGACCGTGAAAAAACAAAAAATAATCCTTGGTCATTAACGTGCAAAATGGCCCGGTCCTTAAGGGGTTAATAATTAATAAACATATATTTTTCTAAATAAGAGGTCATGTATTGATCTAGCTATTGTGTTTGTCTGTTGGCTCCTGCATATAGATAATCATCATGAACGGATGCTCCTCGATATTGTGCGCTCTCTCTGCCGTGATTTGTAATCCAGGAGGTAAACATATAAACTCATTGATTATGGAGTTATCAGTAAATGGGGTGAATGTTGTATATGGGACCCATACATGTAATGATAATGGTTTTCTTCTGGAAATATCATTATGTATAAGCCACCAATGGAGGGCTTCTAGTACGTGCAGTGGGAGTTGGTGCGGCAGTTTCAGTTCACCACTTATATACATGTAATGTAGGTCTATGCTATAAACGCTGATAGAAGCTTTGGTTGTCCTCCATTCCCCTCAGCTGAAGTGATCTCTTTGTGTCTTACCTTATTATGTCATTTAGTGCCCCAACCAATCATTTGTGCTTGATTTCCCGCTCAAATAACCCAACCAATCAGTTGATCATGTACTCTTCCCACCAATCAGCTAAAACCCCTATTACTGGGCAGATTAATTTCGTTCAACAGGCCAACAGTCAGGTAGCCCTCGGTTTTATTATGTCTTGTTTTATTCACACTGGCTGATCAGAATCTCACCAGAAAATACTGTATTTTCTGCTCCCGAGATGTGAGTCTGTTGTGGATCATATGTATAAACTTGTGTGTGTGTGTGTGTGTGTGTGTATGTATATATATATATATATATATATCTCCAGCTTCATGTCAACCGGTGCCAGCAGAGTGCCCCCTGACAACCAGTGTGGATAATGTTTTTTGTGACTATAATAAAACTTCAGATCATACTAGTGCCAGCACAAGTTTTCCTTTGGAAGTAAGGGTTTCCTATGGATCGGTAATAAATTTTGTCAGTGGGAAAAACCTTTTAAATGTCAAAATTATAGCTGCCTGCAGCCACCACTAGAGGGAGCTAACTGCATAAATATTTAGTCAGTTGACATGTTGTATTATAAATACATATCATAAGCCAGAAGCTCCCCCTAGTGGTGTCTTCCAGCAGCATTTATTGGAGGTTTGCCTGCTCTGTCAGGAGTCCTGGAGATCATCCCTATTAATATGTATTCATGTATTATAACAGATATGGATTGTATTTCATACCTTAAAGTTTATGTAACACTTCCTCAAAATATTACTATCTCTTTACAGATGGATTCTTGACTCCTACACCCTACTATTCCAGGATAGCCCTATACACTGGAGCATATTCTGGTTTACAGCCTGTATATGTCCCCCTGAACAGCCAGGTCTGACATTTCATTGTATACACCTGATCATTGCATAAAAATTATAGACTCATTATACAAGTATTCTCAGGATTGGATGGGGGTCCCAGTAGTTGAATCCCATCGGTTAAACATTTATGGCCTATCCTATCAATATGCCATCAGTTTGTGGTGGCAAATATCCTTTAAAGAGGCTCTGTCACCAGATTTTGCAACCCCTATCTGCTATTGCAGCAGATCGGCGCTGCAATGTAGATTACAGTAACGTTTTTATTTTTAAAAAACGAGCATTTTTGGCCAAGTTATGACCATTTTTGTAGTTATGCAAATGAGGCTTGCAAAAGTCCAAGTGGGTGTGTTTAAAAGTAAAAGTCCAAGTGGGCGTGTATTATGTGCGTACATCGGGGCGTTTTTAATACTTTTACTGGCTGGGCGTTCAGATGAGAAGTATCATCCACTTATCTTCAGAACGCCCAGCTTCTGACAGTGCAGATCTGTGACGTCACTCACAGGTCCTGCATCGTGACGGCCACATCCGCACCAGAGGCTACAGTTGATTCTGCAGCAGCATCAGGCGTTAGCAGGTAAGTCGATGTAGCTACTTACCTGCAAACGCTGATGCTGCTGCAGAATCAACTGTAGCCTCTGGTGCCGATGTGTCCTCGCTCGTCTGACACGATGCAGGACCTGTGAGTGACGTCACAGATCTGCACTGCCAGAAGCTGGGCGTTCTGAAGATAAGTGGATGATACTTCTCATCAGAATGCCCAGCTAGTAAAAGTAGTAAAAACGCCCCGATGTACGGACATAATACACGCCCACTTGGACTTTTACTTTTAAACACACCCACTTGGACTTTTGCAAGCCTCATTTGCATAACTACAAAAATGGTCATAACTTGGCCAAAAATGCTCGTTTTTTAAAAATAAAAACGTTACTGTAATCTACATTGCAGCGCCTATCTGCTGCAATAGCAGATAGGGGTTGCAAAATCTGGTGACAGAGCCTCTTTAAGATGAATATCCACCATTAAACATCATTCTTATCTAAATAAGTCCAAATTTCTACATTGATTAATCTCTTAATAAATCTTTATAGCAGATTGAGCTCTGTTATTTTTTCAGCCCTTGCATAGACCTATAGTTTAATGATAAAATGCTGTCTGCCATGCAGCCACCACTTTGGGGAGCTTAGTGCATACATCTATACATGGCACTCTATAATAACACTGTATGCAGTAAGCTCCAAAGCTCCCTCTAGTGGTGGCTGCAGGTTGCCAGAGTTTTATCATTTAACTCTGTCTAAGCTGGGGCTTTGCATCTCTTTCAGAAAAAGAGATTTTAGACGGCTTTAACGATATATAAGGAAATTTATGAGCACAGAATATTGAACCTACAAACACATGGTGTTAAAAGGTGGAGATTCTTGGTCCTTGGTCTTGTTTGACTATGTGAACTCTTTCCTAAGTACTGATTAATACTAATTAATGTCATGATGGATAATTTCTAGGTAGGACCTATGAGGATCACATTGGTATTGCACATGGTCTTGTCCTTACAAATCCATTAAATGTTTCCCGTGTAGGGCTCTATAATATCTGAGTTTCCCCATCTTTATAAGTTGTAGATGTTCTCCTTGTAGTGTTTTGCCATGTTGTAGGTCAAGGAACCAATATGGGGGTACACGTTGTCCTTGTCCTTTACTGTTCAGTATAGTCATGCATGAATAGTTTAGGTAATTTCAGTATGAGTTTACTATCTCGTCATTCCTATATGTAATATATTTTTAAAGGTAACAGAAAATAATGGTCATCCCTTTGAGTTAACGATGCAGAAGTTAGAAGAAGGAATGGAGAAGGGAAAACAGAAGGTGAAATCTGTATTTATGTTTTGTTTTGATGTGAGCTAAACAGTATAGAATCCAGACTGATATATTTTCCTGTACTGATACATTGTAGCAAACACGTAGGGCAGGAGAGAGATTTGTACTACAGATGTATGTAGCTCAGTGGCTTGCACACACTTGTAAGAAACCCTCAGGTGTGTGAAGTATTAGGTCAGTTTTCAACCTATGGATGTAAACAGGAATGCGTCTGTTCACTGACAACATTCAGAGATGTTGAAAATGAATAAACTTGAAACATACAGTATATTAGAAAGCTAAGCACAAAACAAATAATAAAAGATCATCTCACCCAAATGTCATCCACGCCACTGTTCACAAACGCTGGGCAGGAGGTGCTCGGCAGTACAGGACGGTGATCTAGGATTCTTAGATGTAACAAAAAACTTCTCCAGTTAAAAACGGAATTTTTTTATTTTAGCTAAATATTAAAAACAACAGATATCCGAGAGAGAGAGAGAGAGTGCACTCATGCTTACATGTTTCTGGCTAGTAACAGTCCTTAATCATAGCTACAGTGCTAACTAAAGACACCTAGAATTTTATGCGTAATATGTATTTAATCCCAAAACACTCCAGATGCATCACATAAAAACAACCAAAATACAAAAAGACTTCTTATTATTGACTGTAAATAATATAAGTAATTTGAATAAAATATATTAAGTTGCTTTTTAAGTTGTGGCCATTGGGGTGACTTGTTTCAAGTCTATTCCTTCACCTAGCTGGTTGTCCTGCTGCTTCTGACATAGATCTGACTGCACACTGTTGGTGTCTGTGGCGGCCCTCTCTGCTCTCCCCCTTCCTTTTTGCAGTGTTAGAGATACATATTAGTGTACATGGCAGATCAGTGTGTGGAGAGGAGGGAAAGCATCCAAGTGTTCAGGAATGGCAAATCACACAAGCTGTCAGAATATGAGGAAAGCAGAGGGGGAGGGGGAATCTCACCGTCCTCAGCATCAGTGTCTGTCAGCACAGAGGACAAGTTATCCCTCATAGGCTGTAGAAGGGGAAAGCAGTACAGGAATGAAGCTGTGCTGATACATGAGAACATGTGGAAACAGGAGCATTCTGGACACACAGAGCTCATAGCCAGCATGTATTGCTGAGAGGGACATGTCCACATGAGAAAATTTTGAAACTAGGAGCAGGTTGTAAGCTGAATATCAGGGGGTCTTATAATGAATGGAGATTGCAGCCTGAAACTTAGTGCAACTTTTTTAATTCCAGGTGACTAATATATGTAAAACATTTTGTTTCCATAGCAAAGGTGTCGATAGCCTTTAAAGTGTAGCTAAACATTTGACAAACTTCTGTCATAGTGACATGTCAGAAGTTTGGATTGGTGGGGGTCCGAGCACTGAGACCCCCACCAATCTCTAGAACGAAGCAGCTGAAGAACTCGTGTGAGCGCTCAGCCGCTTCGTGTCTGTTCGGCTTTTTCCGGAAATCAATGTATTGGTGTGCAGACTCAATAGAAAGTCTATGAGCCCGTACTCCGATACATCGGCTTTCCAGAAAAAGCCGAATAGACACGAAGCGGCTGACCATTCACATGAGCGCTTCAGCCGCTTCGTTCTAGCCATTAGTGGGGGTCTCAGTGCTCGGACACCCACCAATCCAAACTTCTGACATGTCACTATGACATGTCAGAAGTTTTTCAAACATTTAGCTACACTTTAACATTCAATATCATAGGCTTCATGAATAATGCATTTCATGGAAGGGTCTCCCCTCCCTCCCCATTGCATTCTTATATAACCACACTGTACTTGGCCTGTAAAGCTGTTCCATCATAAGATAGATGTAAAGGATATGTCACTTTTGCAACCAAATTTTATTGATCCAATGCTAAAAAAGTAGTAACTTTTCAAATAGTCTTGAATAAAAATATCCTACCATTGTGTCTACAGCTCTTATGCAGACTTATGTGTCTCCATGGTTACAGACTACAAACATACCTTGCTTGTAGTGTGATCTGCATTGTTTTGGTATGTAATATGATTCTTTGTATTGTCTTTTTCCAGGGCATCAGGGTCACAGCATTAATCCTTACAAATCCCCAAAATCCTTTAGGAGAAGTCTACCCCCTTCATTTAATCAAAGAATGTCTAGAATTTGCCAGCAGGTATGAGCTATGTGAATCTTAAAAGGGAACTCCGGTGAAAACCATCAGTTTCCAATGTGAATTTTCTCTGGTAATTATGATGTCCAATGTCACTGCTGTCTCTTGTAGGTTTCTGAGTAATAAAATATCAGGCAGAATGTGCCCCAGCCATTGCGTTGCAACAACCCATCATTGAACTGGGTGACAACTTAGCCCTGTCCATTCTGCTGTGGTCACTGAACCTCACACAGGGTTCTTTCTGTTTCTTGTAAATGATGTTTCACTATTGCCAACCAATTATCTCTGCCCCTCAGTGCAGTGGGCTGTGATTTGCTTACTGCCTGTGACATGCATGCTGCTGCACAGTGCACCTTCTTCTGCCTCTCCTGTGCCTTAGACCTGCATCACAATTTGGAATGAACTATATAATATTTTTTCATAAATTAATATTTAACTTTTTCCAGATTTATTATTTCATTTATTTGTGCTCTTTGAAAATGGAATTAAATTTTGTACTAATTCTTTTTTTTGGGGAACCTTTTCATTAGATTTGATCTTAGACAATTTTGTCTGTGTATAAAACATTAGGGTAGATTTGTGAAGGAGTGAGAGCGCCACCTTGTGTACAGAAGTGTTATTTCCTTGGTAATTAATTGTCACTAAACAAAACAGTTTACAGTCTACACAACTTTTGGACTTGATACCTGAGAATCCCAGAATCTGAAAATTCTACACGCTTCCTTCAATACATAAGCCTGGCAAGGCAGGGAGGCCAATCATCTCAGACATGGGAACACTTATTGAAAAAAATCTCAGGTTACAAATGCACAAAATTGGTGCACAGATGCAGTAGAATTTAGTGCAAGTTGTATTCGCTCTTATTGTACATGCTCTTATTTTTATTTGTCTATAGGTACAAATTGCACGTGATTTTGGATGAAATTTACATGCTGTCAGTTATGGATACTGAGTTTACTAGCGTCCTTTCCTTCCATGAGTAAGTATTGTCCAGATGTCAAAGGCTAACTTCACACGGTGGATCTCACACTGGGAAAAATCTGAGATGGATTTGGATGAGAATTTGCGGCTGACCCAGTTTTGCAGTTAAAACTGCCATGGATCTACACGTAAGATTGGCCCCATTCAATAGCGCTAATCTGCGTGTGGCTACACGATGCAGTATTTTCCACGAAATACGCGCAGAAACCGCGTCAACAGTTGACATGTCACTTTATTTTTAAAGCAATGCGGTTTTCAATTCGCTGAGCAGTTTTGCATTAAAATCCATGGGACGCTTAATGTCGGTGGTTTTCATACTTGCACTGAAATCCACATGACAATCCGCCATGTGAACATAGCCTACCCTAACTCTTTTTGGGTCTGTTGGTTATGGTACTCATTGGTCAAAAACAATATATACAGTCACCAATCTTCTCTTCTATAACCAATTTATTGTAACACGCAGTGAGCCTGGGTAACAGAGTGGTACGGCATGTGGCAGGCACTTATATAGGGGGTAAATGGCTGCACTTTCTGTAGAAAGACATTTGGCTCACACTTAAGGGCATGTAGCTGCACTGTATATGGGGGACATGTGTCTGGCATTCACAGGGGCATGTAGCTGCACTGTATATGGGGGACATGTGTCTGGCATTCACAGGGGCATGTAGCTGCACTGTATATGGGGGGCATGTAGCTGCACTGTATATGGGGGACATGTGTCTGGCACTCACAGGGGCATATTGCTGCACTGTATATCGGGGGCATGTAGCTGCACTGTATATGGGGGACATGTGTCTGGCACTCACAGGGGCATATTGCTGCACTGTATATCGGGGGCATGTAGCTGGCACTTCATACGCAGCCTGTATTTCGCATTGCTAGGAGTGCTTGGAGACGACACAGAATGTCAGGATACAAAAATTTGCTGCAGGCCGGTTTTGCTTTTTGTTTGAAAGTTTTGGATGAATGAACCGAACACAAAGTTTATAAGAAAGTTGCAGAACTTTTTATAGTACAATGATTAAGCTTTATTGACAAACTGGAAAATTCCTTGAAAGCTCCAGGGTACGAAGCTCCAAAATCTATATTTATTATTTGCATTTCGTTGGTTGATTTTTTTAGACATGAATTTTAACTGGACGGCCAAAAAGTTTTTCTTATCTCTAGACTATACATATAATGGATCTGTGATCACACGCAGTCGTTGTAGGATAAGATATAAACATAGATTGTGTGAAGGTTTGAATCTGATAGCCACATATAGTTTAATTTTTACTACTGAGCAAAGGGCTTTTTATAGGGCCCCCTGTGCTTTGAGTATGCCACTGCACTGTCGGACCCCCACCGATAACCTATCATAAAATATTGCCAAGAGACCCATCTTCACTCGTCTCCTGTTCCCATTTTTCACTCCTGAAGCCAGAGACTAATCCGGTGTCTGTAAATCTTGGAATTATTTTCTTAATATTTTTTTCCCTTTGACTATTTTATGTTTATATTTAGTCTCCCAGATCCAGAGAGAACTCACTTTATATGGGGACTTAGCAAGGTAAAGTCTGTAGACTAGTGTGAACCCGTCTGTGCTAAGAGATCCTTTTTACGTGTATGTTTTTTTAACTGTGGGGGTTCTCTGTTTATGATTTACTTGTAGGATTTTGGAATGAATGGACTCCGAATAGGGATACTTTATACAGAAAACAAGCACGTCGTCAATTCCATGAGTCGTATGGCAACTTTCCACCAATGTTCAGGACCCACCCAGCACATGGCCTATCAGTTCCTCCAGGACAGAGGTTAGTCATCAGTGGTGTTCACAAAGATCTCCCTAAAGGCCTGGAATCCAGGGCCAGCAGAAGAAAAGTCTTTTGACCATTGCTGTACCTGTCTGGATTTACACGGAATGGAATTTTTGCGTATGTCACCTCTTCTACATTGAAAAAACTGAAATACGCAGTGAACATCCAGAACAGAAGGAGCATGCTACAGATTTGAAAATCCACAGCATGCTCTAATTTCTGTCCAGAAAATGTTCAGCAGCATGTGAATAAATTTTGTTCAAATCCACAGTCTGTAATCCGCTGCAGATTTTCCGCACGGAAAAAACCCCAACATTTGCGTCCCGTGTGATTCCAGCCTTACAACATATCACTTACCCCAGTTGTCAATTTATTTATACATTTCCGCATGACCAATACTGTATCAGAGGAACAGCACGATGTAGAGTTGTAAGAAAAGATGAGTGTTCTTTTGGCCTACGCTTTTCCATCCTGCGAGATCCGGCAAAAAAATCAAATAGCGTGCGGTATACTTTTTTCTAACATGAAGCCTAAGTGTGACGAATGTCACTGTATGGCATCTGTTATAGGTATACGGTAAACGTATACGTCGAGAAGCTCCAGTCATGTAACTGTGCATATATGGACAGTATTGTCACTGAAGCTTACTGCACAGGGCTGCAGGCTGCCCGCTCGTCTCTGGCTGATTTTTTTCCTTGTCCTGGGCTGCATTTAATCTGCCCTAGGGTAGTCCCAGTAATTTACCTCAGGGAAGCTCCCCTGACGTAGCTTCCTGGGATGGAGATAAAAAGCAGCTGGGGACTCAAGCATCTGGAAGCGCTCTGTCCGGGGACTCCGGCCCTGAGGAAGCTCCATATATAAACAGTGATGTCAAGAGCTTCCCGAGGGCCGGAATCCACAGGCAGAGCATCAAGAAGCATCTACCTGGGGGGTGAGAGGGGGCCAGGTCTGTTTCAGGCGCCGTATCCCAGTGATTCTCAACCCTGGCCATGGAGGAACCCTATTGCTATGGAAGAATCTCTGAAATTTTTTGGTACTGCCTCGGAACCGCTGCTTCCATTTCTTGCTTGGTGTAATTATGGTATATCATTGTGTAATTTTTGCAAAGGTTTTATTGTGGCCCAGATTTGTTGACTGTTTTGCCAAGGATCTTTTAACAGGATGAAAGTTGTCCATTCCTACCGTGAAAGTAACAGCTCTTCCTACTGCTTTCTTCTGAGGAACCCTTGACCAGATTCCAAGAAACCCTCATTGGGAAACACTGGCCTATAGAGTTAGATACGTTGCAGCCTTCCGTCGGAGGTACAGTACTGTGCAAAGGCTTTTTGCAGTTGTGGAAAAATGCTGCAAAGTAACAATGCTTTAAAAATTAGAAGTGTTAATATTTTTTTTTTGATCGATTAACAAAATACAAAGTTAATGAACAGAAGAGAAATCTAAATCCAATCAATATTTGGTGTGACCACCCTTTACCTTTAAAACAGCATCAATTCTTCTGGGTACACTTGCACAACGTCATGGATAAGGATTATATTCAGGTGTATGATTAACCAATTATATCAAACAGGTGATAATGATCATCATTTTCATATGTAGATTGAAACAGTCATTAACTGTAACAGAAACAGCTATGTAGGAGACACAAAACTGGGTGAGAAACAGCCAAACTCTGCTACAAAGGTGAGATTGCGGAAGACCGTTTCATGTCACAGGTCCACCATGGCAAGACTGAGCACAGCAACAAGATACACAAGGTAGTTATACTGCATCAGCAAGATCTCTCCCAGGAAAAGATTTCAAATCAGACTGGGTTTTTTTCTGTGCTGTTCAAGCTCTTTTGAAGAAGCACAAGGAAACGGGCAACGTTGAGAACAGTAGATGCAGTGGTCAGCCAAGGAAACTTTGTGCTGCAGATCAAAGACACATCATGCTTACTTCTCTTCTAAATCGGAAAATATCCAGCAGTGCCATCAGCTCAGAATTGGCAGAATCCTGTGGGACCCAGGTACACCTATCTACTGTTCAGAGAAGTCTGGCCAGAAGCGGTCTTCATTGAATGATTGCGGGCAAAAATCTATACGTACGACATGGAAACCAGCCAAAGCAACTCCACTATGCACAAAAACATAGGAATAGGGTGCAGTAGAATGACAGTAGGTGCTCTGGACTGAGGAGTCATGATGTGAAATATTTGGCTGCAACAGAAGGCAGTTTTTTCACCAAAGGACTAGCGAGCGGTACAATAATAAGTGTCCGCAGGCAGCAGTGAAGAATGGTGGAGGGTCCTGGAGAGCGGTACAATATTGAGTGTCTGCAGGCAGCAGTGAAGCATGGTGGAGGGTCCTGGAGAGCGGTACAATAATGAGTGTCTGCAGGCAGCAGTGAAGCATGGTGGAGGGTCCTGGAGAGCGGTACAATTATGAGTGTCTGCAGGCAGCAGTGAAGCATGGTAGAGGGTCCTGGAGAGCGGTACAATAATGAGTGTCCACAAGCAGCAGTGAAGCACGGTGGAGGGTCCTTACAAGTTTGGGGCTACGTTTCAGCAAATGGAGTTAGGGATTTGGTCAGGATTAATGGTGTCCTCAATGATGGGAAATACCGGCAGATACTTATCCATCATGCAATACCATCAGGGAGGCATCTGATTGGCTCTAAATGTATTCTGCAGTAGGACAACGACCCCAAACATACAGCCATTGGCATTAAGATCTATCTTCAGTGTAAAGAAAAACTAGGAGCCCTGGAAGTGAGCCCTGATCTCAACATCATCGAGTCTGTCTGGGATTACATGAAGAGACAGAAGGATTTGTGGAAGCGACGTCCGCAGACGATCTGTGCTTAGTTCTACAAGATGTTTGGAACAACCTCCCTGCCAGGTTCTTTCAAGAATGTGCAATTGTACCAATAAGAACTGATGCTGTTTTGAAGGCAAAGGGTGGTCACACCAAATATTGATTTGATTTAGATTTCTCTTCTGTTCATTCACTTTACATTTTGTTGATTGATAAAAAAAAACTGTTTTAACACTTCTTTTTTTTTTTTTTAAAGCATTCTTACTTTGCAGCATTTTTCCAAAACTGCCTAAAAATTTTGCACAGTATATGTTGGGGTTAAACATGGCACAGGGAAACAATGTTAGGCCTCAAGCGGTAAGGATAGATACTTGGATATACAAAAAGTCAGAATATTGTATAACCTGTTACAAGTGGTTAAAGGTCTAAAACTCTTCATTTTTATAGACTGGTTGGAGAATGTGTTTTTTCCTACCAATAAAGAACTCCTCAGAAATTCTCAAACGACCCTTGTTACTGGGCTAGAGGAACTTAGAATACCAGTGATCCACCGGTCCACGGGGATGTATGTCTGGGCGGATTTCAGGAAGGTATGTCTACAAAATCAGGGCCAACATGACAAACCCTTTCTTTATTGAAGTCATCCTGACGATCAGCTGTTATTACGCCGGTACTCTGGCTGGTTATACATTTCCCCCGGCGGCAACTACTGTAGAAATGTAGTGTGAACATGACGGCCATTCAAATGAATATCCATCCATGTAATAAATAGACTAGTCAAATCCAATAGAGCGAGAGAAGCTGCTTGCAGAAGTTCGCCACTCTGGTTAATAGGGGGGTCCTAAGTTGGAGACATTTACCCAATTTTCAGGTGTAAAATATGCAGTACATTTATTTAGCATTATATATATCAAACCCCATGACACTTTTTTCAACAGTGACTACTTTAGAAAAGTTCAGTAGTTGTGCTTTATGCCAAATAACTTTTACGTTTTAAAAATTATGGAAAAGAAAAACGTAGGGGATAACTATAAGATGGATAGACCCTAACATGAACATTCTGGCATCAGCTTAAAGGGTATATCACCTTTTTAGTCTTAAATACAAATATCTTAACATTGTATGTCTATAGCTCCTATGCAGACCTATGTGTCTCCATGGAAACAGACTACAAACAAACACTGTGTAGTCTGATCCTGCGGTCATATGTTACTCCCTTCCATCTTTTCCCTACTTCTTCCTAACATACATTCGGTAGGTTGCAAGAGGCAGAGGACAGATAGAAAGGAGTATGACTGCACAGGGATTCTTTGGAGTCTGTAACTATGGAGACACATAGGTCTGCGTAAGAGCTGTATATGCAATATGGTAGATTTGTCATCAAGTTATTTCATTTAATTATTTTTTATTTTAGATGCATTGGAATAAATTAAAATGGTACTTGGCTCTTTAACATGCAAAATTTACAACACGTATGCAAATGATCTATTATAGTATTTTATTGGGGTCCTTTTGGATGACCTTGTGCCCTATAGATGAAAAGATGTTCTAATTATACTGACTTGCCTTTAGCACTTGGAAAACTTTAGTCATAAGTGCTCTGTGTATCTGCTGTGTCTGTACTTTGTTCAGAGCTTATGAGCTGTTACTGCAACTCCATGTTATAGAAATAAGTGACATCATTGAAATGATAAGGATTTTAGCCCAGTGATTGCTAGTGGTGGGCTTTATTTTTGTATTTTCCCTGGCTTCTTGCAAGTGTCTCTAAGATTTTAAATATATCAATCCTTTTCTTCTTTCTTACATTTCCTTCTCTCCTTTCCTTTTCTTCTTTTTGCTCCTTTTCTTTCCTTTCCTTCCCTTCTTTTCTTCCCTTGTCTTTTCTTTCCTCACGTTTATTTCCTTTTCTCCTTTGCTTTCCTACTTTTCTTATCTCTCTCTGTGCTTTTCTTTCCTTTCTTCCCTTTTCTTCTTTTTTCTCCCTTCTTTCCTTCTCTTTTTTCCTTTCTTTTCTATCCTCTTTCCCTTTTTTCTTTCTTTTTCGTTCTTTCTTTCTTTTCTTTATTTCTTTCTTTCCTTTCTTCTTTTCTTCCCTTTTCTTCTTTCCCCCCCCCCCTTCTTTCCTTCTCTTTTTTCCTTTCTTTTCTATCCTCTTTCCCTTCTTTCTTTCTTTTTCTTTCTTTCTTTCTTTCTTTCTTTCTTTCTTTCCTTTATTTATTTCTTTCTTTCTTTCTTTCTTTCTTTATTTCTTTCTTTTCTTTATTTCTTTCTTTCCTTCTTTTTTTTTTTTCTTTTCTTTTCTTTCCTTTTCTTCTTTTCTTTCATTTTCTACTTTCTTTTTCTCTCTGCCCTTTTACATGTCTTTAATTTCTTTTTCATTTTCTTTGCTTTCCTTTTTCCATTTTAGTATGCATTTTTAAAACATTTTAAAACATTTTCTTTGATTTTTCTCATAAATTTAGTTTCTGCCATCACAGACATTTGAAGGAGAGATGGAACTATGGCAACGGTTTATTTCTGAGAAACTTTGTATAACTCCTGGTAAAACCTTTGAATGCTGTGAGCCTGGCTGGTTTCGTCTGACTACCTCCCTCCCAGATCATATCTTACAAGTGTGTAAGTACATCAACTTGTCAACTAGCGACAATTCACAGATCCTTACCTAGGAGATACAACGGATCATACCTTGAAGATTCCTTCTCCGTGTAATTTAAAGGGGAAACTCTGGTTAAAAAAAAAATGAAAATGGAATTTAATATTCTAATAATCTATTAAAAAAGGGCCCACTTTTGCTTTAAAGCGAATGGATCACCTTTTTTTTTTTTTGCTAAATAATATTTATTGAAGCATAAATTTTTTCTTTACATGATTATGGGGCAGCCCTTCCAATGTTACTCCCTACCACAGCCTGCACATATATCATAGTTATAGTGGTTAGTAAGGGGCCCATGCTTGGGGCCCCAGACCATGATCAGACTGCTGCTGTGTATTACATACTTATTTAAATAAGCATGAGTAAGGACACAGGACGTGTCAGAAACGCGTAGCCAAAATTAACTAAGGCAATTTTGACCTTCCCCCTTCCACCCATCTTCGTACTCTGTTACATTCTCCATTACTCCTTCGTTTTTAACAAATTTGATACAATACCAATAAAGTGAAACGTTGGTTCCTTTTACTTACCTAAGCGTGGGATTTTGGTTCTACTTCTTCCATACTTATTTAAACTAAATGTATAGGATTAGAAAAGATGGTGCCACACCTGTCCACAGGCGGTCTGTGGTATTGAAGTTAATCCCTATTCACTTCAATAGAGCTTAGCTTCAATATCAGACACAACCCATAGACAGGTGCGGTGCCGTTTCTGGAAGAAAGCAGCCATGTTTTTGTAATTCAATATCACCCCTTTAAGAGGAAAGAAAAGACCATCATTTATTGTAATTATTACCCTTTTTTTTTTTAGGTTTAGAAAAGCTGAAGAAGGTTTTACAATGCGGACCACAATTAAATATTACAAGTAATTCCAAATAATATAAAGCAAGTTCTAATTTAGCTATCCTTACCCAATTTTTGGCTTCGATAAAGAAATATACTTTGTCTATGGTTTGTTTTTGTCAGATGGGCAGAACTGATGTATAATGCCCAAGCGGCTATGGTCAGAATTGTTTTGATTATCTGGCTCTTCTTGTACTTGTTTTAAGCAGGGGTGTAGCTGTGCAGGGGCGGGGCTGACGGGATATAAGGGCCCTTTGGTCCGGGTCCCGGTGGGTCCCCGAGGGGCCTGGACGCCAGCAAGATACTCTGCATCTGCCAGGATATTTAGATAGGGCTAGGGTAAGGAACTGAATCTTTTTCCCATGTGAATAAAAACCCGGCTCTGACTATTTTAGGCAGCAATTGTGTAGTAAATATTAAAGGGGTGTTCCTATTTCAGTTAATAATTGTACTATTTTCCAATATACTTTCTTTATAGATTCCTTATGGTTTTGGAGATTTCTGCTTGCTGTCTGTCATTCAATTGGAACTTTCATTGCTTTCTCCCAGTGGATAAAAATCAGCCCTGATCATGTAATGGACACACAGGTGTACGGCTCGTTACAAGACACATCTCGGATAACTGTATCTAGCCGTGCAACTGTGTGACCGTCACATGACTAGGACAGATTTTTATCCACTGGAAATAATCTGTGTGAGTTCCTATTTTCTGACTGCAAGCGGAGATCTTGAAAGCCGTGAGGAACTGATACATAAAATATAGTGGAAAATATTCTAACTGTTTTGTTGCTACACATTAGCTAAGCGGGTGATGAAAATGCTCTTCCATGTTAACCATACTAATCTATGACCTGGAACCCAATACTTTCACCTGAGGAGGCTGCTGGCATTAACCTATTTGTGCAGTTGGGTGGATATATATATATATATATACACACCCTGTGAGTCCACGGATTTCAGGCTCATTCCCAACTTCTTGTCTGATGCCATCATGCCAGAGCAGCGACAGCTCCGTTTCCTGTCTAACACAAACCTCGTCTAATGTGCCCTGTTTTCAGATTAAAATGCTGCGATTAGTACTGACTGCTGTATTTTAACTAACTATGTGTGATGGGAGATGTTATTTTCTAGGGAATCAGACAGACCCAAGTCCTAGGGGCACCAAGATGGTATTATTATCTGTCATCGTTGTGTTTGTGATGTTGATGCAGAGGAAATGTAGTATTATATGGCGGCTATTCAGATGAGTCCGCCAGAAAGGGAGCCCCTCTTCCAGAATGGGACTCCCTGATAAATCCTATACACTGTTCCGCCATAACAATAAAACCATCTGCCTAATATTGTGTAGGTCGCACTCGTGCCGCCGAAACAGCACTGACCTGTCGAGGCATGGACTACGAAAGATCTCTGAATGTTCCTGTGGTATCGACGTTGGCAGTGGATCCTTTATATCCTGTAAGTTGTGAGGTGCGGCCTCCATTTGTTTTTCCAGCACATCCCACAGATGATCGATCGGATTGACATCTGGTGAATTTGGAGACAAGTCATCACCTTGAACTCTTTGTCGTGTTCCTCAAACCATTCCTGAACAATGTCTGCAGTGTGGCGGGGGCATTATCCTGATGAATTTAGGGAATAACGTTACCAGGAAGGGGCGCACTTATTCTGCAGCAATGTTTAGGTCGGGGGTACGTGTCACCGTAACATTCACATGAATGCCAGGATACAAAGCTTCCCTGGAGAACATTGCCCAGATCATCACACTGTCTCCGCCGGCTTGTCTTCTTCTTAGAGGTGCCATCCTGGTGCCATCTCTTATCCAGGTAAGTGACGCACACGCACCCGGCCGTCAACATGATGTAAAAGAAAACATGATTTATCAGACCAGGCCGTCTTCTTCCATTATGCCATGGTCCTGTCCTGATACTCATGTGCCCATTGTGGCTGCTTTCGGAGGTGGACAGCAGCATGGGCACTCTGTGTTTAGCATCTGCACAGCCCCATATACAGCAAGGTGCGATGCTCTGCGTCTGCTGTCATCTTTCTATCATAACCAGTAGTAACTTTTTCAGCAATTTCTGCTACAGTAGATCTTCTGTGGGATCGGACGAGACAGGATAACCTTCACTCCCCACACATCAATGAGCCTTGGATGCCCAGGACCCTGTCGCCGGTTCACCGCTTGCCCTTCCTTTGAGCACTTTTTGTAGGCACTAACCACTACATAATGGGAACACCCCACCAAACCGGAGATGCTCTGACCCAGTCGTCTAAACATCACAATTTGGCCCTTGTCAAAGTCGCTCAGATTCTAACACTTGGCCATTTTTCTTGCTTCCAACACATCAACTTCAAGAACTGACTGTTCAATTGCTGCCTAATATATCCCCACCCCCATTGCAGATGCCATTGTTACCAGATCATAAATAGAGTTGTCCAGGATTAGAAAAATTTAGCTGTTTTTCCAGAAACAGTGCCACACCTGTCCACAGCTTGTATGTGGTTTTGCAGCTTAACCCTATTCACTTCAATGTAGCTCAGGTGCAATACCAGACACAACCCATGGACACGTGTGGCGCTTCTTCTGGAAGAAAACAGCCATGTTTTTCTAATCCAGGACAAAAAAAAAAAAAAGATCTTTGCAATGGAATTGTCAAAGCAGACACCACTTAAAGAAGTTTTTCCATAATCATTATTTATCACCTGTCCACAGGATAGGTGATACACTTCTGATTGGTGGGGGTCCGATAGCTGCGACCCCCACCGATCACGAGAACGGGCTTACCGTGCCGTTCTGGTGAGCCCCATAGGAATGGAGCAGTAATGTGCATGCTTGGCCACCACTCCATTCATTTGTATGGGGCTGCTGGGCTCTATCTTCGGCAGCCCCATAGAAAAGGATGGATCAGGGCCAAGCATTTGCACTACCGCGCCATTCCTATGGTGTTCCCAGAAACGGCACGGTAAGCCTGTTCTCGTAATCGGTGGATAAATAATGATTATGGAAAAAACCCTTTAATGGGGATCTCCTGAAGAAAACCCCTTTTTAACTGTAGGCCAATTGTACAGTTTATCCCTGTAGGCAACATGTAGCATTACATGAATGGTCAGAACCCTTCTGGCTCATAGAGGGGGATCCTAAATGGAGGACCCCACTTAATGTCACCCATATGCCCTAAAATGGCATATGGACTTGGGTTGTCTTCAGAACCTCATAGATTGACCAAAAAGAAGGAAATAGATGTAATATAAAACAAGAGAATTATATCTTTTGGAGGTAGGACGGAATACAGGGCAAAGCTCAATGCCTGTGTAGTCGTACTGTGTAAAGTAATAATTAACCGAGTACATTATCAGTGCACTGTACTGACAAGCAAGTCATCTACGAGGCATGATTACATAGGAGAACGTAATACTTCTTGTGTTACAATTGTTTCCGTTATTATTCATCTATATTGCACAACCATGCTCTGCTCTTCTGTATAGTAATGGGTCACATGCGATGACGAGGGCTCTGCTAGTGACTGCTTACTGAATGTGACAATATAAAACAGCATCGTACATAGTAGTATCGGTAATAGAAGCCAAAGGTGTGACTCCAAGCTCCTGGGCCCCAATGCAAAATGTGTAACAGCCCCCCCCCCCCCCACCTACCAGGTGTCATACAGTATATAATATTGGTGTCTACTTATGTGGCAGAGTGGCCTTCCCGATATCTGCTGAAATATATACGGTGGAGATCGGGTGGGGGAATATGGAGCGGGCTTACGGGTTGAGCTCGCTTCATAGAACGAGTGTGACGGCTGTGTGTAACCCATCGTTTAACCCTTTAGGTGACACTGTCAAAAGCATCCGACCGCAGCATCTAAGCCATTTGAAACAGGAAGGCGGCCCCCTGTTAAGTTGCATCGGTTTCCCCGCAACGTGATCGGAGGGTGCCGATGGTTGGCATGCTATCTTTCTACTCCTCCCGCAGGGCTTCATAGCAGACTGTTAGTATAACAATATACTGCAATACATTAATATTGCAGTAAATCATGCGAGCGATCGCTGGTTCAAGTCCACTAAGGGGACTAGTAAAAAAACGAAATACAGTTAAATAAGGTTTTTTTAACATATATATATAAAAAAAAGAAAAATATGAAAAGTTAAAAAGTTAAAAAGAAAAAAACGTTTCCAATACTCCCCCAAGCACAACGTAAAAAAAAAAAAGAACATAACTGGTATCGCCGCGTCCATAAAAGTCTGAACTATTACAACAATACATTATTTAACCCGCACGGTGAATGCGGTAAAAAAATAAATAAAACTTAAGTCTCCAGAATTGCTGTTTTTTGGTCACTTCATGTCCCACAAAAAATGGATCACAAAGTCTCATGTACTTTAAAATGGTATCAATAGACACTAGAGCTTGGCCCGCAAAAAATAAGCCCTCATACCGCTCGATCAATGGAAAAAAAAAGTTATGACTCCCAGAATATTTAGACAAAACACACTTCGTTGTAAAAGTAAAACATAAAAAAATATATACATTTGGTATCACTATAATCATATTGACCCACAGAATAAAGTTAACATGTCGTTTTTACCCCCAAAAAATTTAAGAATCACGTTTTTCCCCTACTTCACCCCACAAAGATTATTTTTCCAGTTTCCCACTACATTATATGGTACAATAAATAGTGCCATGAAATTCTACAACTAGTTCCTCAAAAAACGAGCCCTCATAATGCTACATCGATGGGAAAAATGAAAAAGTTATGGTGGGAAGGGGTTAAGCTTCCTCCGGCTTGGGTGTAATTGCTATCGTTGCAACCCCTATAGATACACCCCGGAGAGGAGCCATCGAAGAGTTAACAATTTTACACCCATTGAATGGCTTAAAAATACAAACAAATTCTGTGATGTTCCTCTTGTGCTTCTCCCCCTTCAATATGGCAAAAATAAATCCTTGTAATCCATGGCAGCTGGCACCGGAACTACTGGTGTATAAGTGCTACCAGCATTCCCACTCAATGAGAATGCCAACGCCCGATTAGTGGCCTCGTGGCAAAAAAGAAGTATTCACTAGGAGCGACCTCATAAATAATTGCCGCCAGAGCTCTGTTTTTCTGACATAGAACTCTTAACCCTTTGCCACTGCATCTATTTTTAATTTTTTTATTTTTGTTTTTTTCCTTCCCGCATTCTACAGGGTGGGCCATTTATATGGATACACCTAAATAAAATGGGAATGGTTGGTGATATTAACTTCCTGTTTGTGGCACATTAGTATATGGGAGGGGGGAAACTTTTCAAGCTGGGTGTTGACCATGGCGGCCATTTTGAAGTCGGCCATTTTGTATCCAACTTTCGTTTTTTCAATGGGAAGAAGGTCATGTGACACATCAAACTTATCGAGAATTTCACAAGAAAAACAATGGTGTGCTTGGTTTTAACGTTACTTTATTCTTTCATGAGTTATTTACAAGTTTCTGACCACTTATAAAATGTGTTCAAAGTGCTGCCCATTGTGTTGGATTGTCAATGCAACCCTCTTCTCCCACTCTTCACACACTGATAGCAACACCGCAGAAGAAATGCTAGCACAGGCTTCCAGTATCCGTAGTTTCAGTTGCTGCACATCTCGTATCTTCACAGCATAGACAATTGCCTTCAGATGACCCCAAAGATAAAAGTCTAAGGGGGCCAGATCGGGAGGCATTTCTTCTGCGGTGTTGCTATCAGTGTGTCAAGAGTGGGAGAAGAGGGTTGCATTGACAATCCAACACAATGGGCAGCACTTTGAACACATTTTATAAGTGGTGAGAAACTTGTAAATAACTCATGAAATAATAAAGTAACGTTAAAACCAAGCACACCATTGTTTTTCTTGTGAAATTCTCGATAAGTTTGATGTGTCACATGACCCTCTTCCCATTGAAAAAACTAAAGTTGGATACAAAATGTCCGATTTAAAAATGGCCGCCATGGTCAACACCCAGCTTGAAAAGTTTCCCCCCTCCTATATACTAATGTGCCACAAACAGGAAGTTAATATCACCAAGCATTCCCATTTTATTTAGGTGTATCCATATAAATGGCCCACCCTGTATAAGCCTTACGGTTTTTATTTTTCCATCGATATAGCCGTATCAGGGTTTTTTTTTTTTTTTTGCGTGACGGATTGTAGATTTAACGGCAGTATTAATTGTCCCATATAGTGTACAGAAAAATGTAAAAACATTTTTTTTTGTGGGGTGGAATGGGAAAAAAATTGCCATTTCTCCATTTGTTTTTTGGGTCTCTTTTTATATGGCATTCATCATGCGGTAAAAATGACATGTAAACTTTATTCTGTGGGTCAATACGATTAAAGTGATACCAAATTTATATAATTTTTTTATGATGTACTACTTTCACAAAGCAAAAACGATTTACTATCCAAAAACAGCAATTTATTTTTTTTACATACTTTAGGGGAAAAATTAGATAAAGGTTTTTTTGTTTTTTTTACTTTTAATATTTTGTTTTTGGTCTATTAAAAAAAAAAAAAATGTAACGCTTTTTTTTTGCTGTATTTTAGTTCCCCTGGGAGACTTGGACTGGTGATCACTGGTACCATACTCTGCAATACTTATGCATTGCAATATATTGAGCTTTGCCGGCTGCCTTTACGCCCTGCCCCTGAACGGTTGCTTTCAGAAATAGTACCAGGCCTGCCCATCTGTTGTGTCTGGTATTGATAATGCTACAACATACAACATTTTAGACAATTGTAGCTTCCAACTTTGCGGGAACAGTTTGGGGTACGGCTATTTCCTGTTCCAGTATGACTGTGCCCCAGTGCACACAGCGAGCTCCTTAAAGACATGGTGTGAGGAGTTTATTGTGGAGGAACTCGAGTGGCTGCACAGAGCCACAGAACGCCGATTGTGAACCGGACCTTCTCACCCAACATCAGTGCCTGGCCTCACAAATCCTCTTTTACCTGAAAGGGGAAAAATTTCCACAGAAACACACCAACATTTTGTGGAAAGACTTTCCAGGAGAGTGGATGCTGTTATAGCCACGATATAGGTGCAATGGTCAAGTGTCCGCATACTTTTGCCCATATATTCTTCCTTAGGTGCGGTTATTACAACAAGGCAAGAAGTAATAACAATTGGGTAAAATAATTTTGTGTTGGCAAATCCAAACAACAATATGATTTAAACCATGAGACCGGGTATAAATCCCAATGACAAGATTCAACAAAGGTTGTCTGGGCATGGGGCGGTTTTTCATTTCCACAGGCAGCCGGTACAGCTGATCTGTGTGGAGTCCAGGTGTTGGACCCCCACCGATCATATACTGACATATATATATATATAACTAACTTTAACTATTTTTACCTTTTTAAAAAAAATAAAAGTCTTCCTAGAGGACTTGAACAAGCGATCATTGGATCACTTGCACAATATACTGCACTACTTATGTAGTGCAATACATTGTGTTCTTTATCGGCTCCTATTGAGGGTATTAATAAACTATTCACAGCTTAATAGGAGCACAAATATGGCGGGTCTTTCAGCAGCCCCCATGCTCCTATGATAACCATTGACAACCCACGGCTGTTGGAAGGAGGCCGTCCCCCTCTTTCCTTCGCTACTGACTTCTAAGGGGTTAAAAGGCCAGGATAGGAGTTATCACCGATCCCGGCCGTTGCAGTGAGGTGTCGGCTATAGCATACAGCTGATATGCTGAGTATGTAGTGAGCTCAGTCCATTATCCTGCTCCATACTCACTCTTGCCGGCTATGACGTAACTATATGTCAAATGTCGGGAAGGGAGATAAACATAAGGCATCATTTACACGAGCGTAATATACGCGCGTGCTTTTCACGCGTGTCGTACGCACCTATATGAGTCTATGGGGCAGTGCAGACAGTGCATGAATTTTGCGCAGCGCGAGTGCGTTGCATAAAACTCACGACATGTCCTATCTTTGTGCGCTGTTCGCGCATCACGCACCCATTGAAGTCAATGGGTGCGTGAAAACCACGCATGCCGCACGGAAGCACTTCCGTACGAACTGCGTGATTCGCACAACAGCTGTCAAACTCTGAATGTAAACAGAAAAGCACCGCGTGCTTTTCTGTTTACAAACATCCAAACGGAGTGTCATAATGATGGCGGCTGCGCGAAAATCACGCAGCCGCGCATCATACACTGATGACACACGCAGCTGTTAAGTGCCTTTTGCGCACGCAAAACGCCGCGTTTTTTGCATGCGCAATACGCACACGCTCGTGTAAATCAGGCCTAAGACTGCTGACAACCAAATGATAATTTTTTTGTAGAAACTTGTATGAAATAACAATACTGAACTCATATCTACATATCTAATTAGTGCTGACAATGTGAGAGTATATAGGCGCACAGCCTCATGATAAGGGGACTGGCAACACCGAGCTGTCAATTTAATCATATATTTCCTAAAATAATAACATAGGACCATCACAATGCAGAGTTCTAAGAAAAGATGCTACAAAATTGTTACTTCCTGGGGAATGCAAGTATTTACTAAAACTCATGACATAATATCCTTTCTGAACCCAACAGGAGAGCTGCATATCTGACAGCTCCTCTATACAACACCACACAGGAGAACTGACAGCTCCTCTATACTACACCACACAGGAGAGCTGCATATCTGACAGCTCCTCTATACTACACCAAACAGGAGAACTGACAGATCCTCTATACTACACCACACAGGAGAACTGACTGCTCCTCTATACTACACCACACAGGAGAACTGACAGATCATCTATACTACACCACACAGGAGAGCTGACAGCTCCTCTATACTACACCACACAGCAGAGCTGACAGCTCCTCTATACTACACCACACCATACAGGAGAGCTGACAGATCCTCTATACTACACCACACAGGAGAGCTAACCGGTCCTCTATACTATACCACACAGGAGAGTTGACAGATCCTCTATACTACACCACACAGGAGAGCTGACACATCCTCTATACTACACCACACAGGAGAGCTAACAGATCCTCTATACTAAACCACACAGGAGAGCTGACAGCTCCTCTATACTACACCACACAGGAGAGCTGACAGCTCCTCTATACTACACCACACTGGAGAAATGACAGATCCTCTATACTACACCACACAGGAGAGCTAACAGCTCCTCTATACTACACCACACAGGAGAACTGACAGATCCTCTATACTACACCACACAGGATAGCTGACAGCTCATCTATACTACGCCACACAGGATAGCTGACAGCTCCTCTATACTACACCACACAGGAAAGCTGACAGATCATCTATGCTACACCACACAAGAGAAATGACAGATCCTCTATACTACACCACACAGGAGAGCTGACAGATCCTCTATACTACACCACACAGGAGAGCTGACAGATCTTCTATACTACATCACACAGGAGAGCTGACAGCTCCTCTATACTACTCCACACAGGAGAGCTGACAGGTCCTCTATACTAGGCCACACAGGAGAGCCGACAGATCCTCTATACTACACCATACAGGAGAGCTGACAGATCCTCTATACTACACCACTTATGAGAACGATCCCCTATATTACACAACAACAGGGAACTGACAGATCCTCTATAGTACACCACACAGGAGAGCTGACAGCTCATCTATACTACACCACACAGGATAGCTGACAGAACCTCTATACTACACCACACAGGAGAACTGACAGATCCTCTATACCACACCACACAGTAGAGCTGACAGATCCTCTATACTACACCACACAGGAGAGCTGACAGATCCTCTATACTACACCACACGGGAGAGCTGAAAGATCCTGTACACTAAAAGACACGGGAGAGCTGACAGATCCTCTATAGCACACCACAGAGAAGAGCTGACAGATCCTCTATACTACACCACACAGGAGACCTGACAGAACTGCTCTACTACACCACACAGGAGAACTGACAGTTGCTCTATACTACACCACACCGGAGAGCTGACAGATCCTCTATACCACACCACAGAGTAGAGCTGACAGATCCTCTATACTACACCACACAGGAGACCTGACAGATCCTCTATACTACACCACACAGGAGAGCTGACACATCTTCTAAACAAGACCACACAGGAGAGCTGACAGCTCCTCTATACTACACCACACAGGAGAACTGACAGATCCTCTATACTATACCACACAGGAGAGTTGACAGATCCTCTATACTACACCACACAGGAGAGCTGACAGTTCCTCTATACTACACCACACAGGAGAGCTGACAGATCCTCTATACCACACCACAGAGTAGAGCTGACAGATCAGCTCAACTACACCACACAGGAGAACTGACAGATCATCTATACTACACCACACAGGAGAGCTGACATGTCCTCTATACTACAACACAGGAGAGCTGACAGATCCTCTATACCACACCACACAGTACAGCTGACCGATCCTCTATACTACACCACACAGGAGAGCTGACAGCTTCTCTATACTACACCACACAGGAGAGCTGACACATCTTCTAAACTAGACCACACAGGAGAGCTGACAGCTCCTCTATACTACACCACACACGGGAACTGACAGCTCCTCTATACTACACCACACAGGAGAGCTGACTGATCCTCTATACTACACCACACAGGAGAAATTACCGATCCTCTATACTATACCACACAGGAGAGTTGACAGATCCTCTATACTACATCACACAGGACAGCTGACACATCCTCTATACTACACCACACAGGAGAGCTGACAGATCCTCTACACTACACCACACAGGAGAACTGACAGATGCTCTATACTATACCACACAGGAGAGTTGACATATCCTCTACAGTACACCACACAGGAGAGCTGACAGATCCTCTACACTACACCACACAGGAGAGCTGACACATCTTCTATACTACACCACACAGGAGAGTTCACAGATCCTCTATACTACACCACACAGGAGAACTGTCAGATCCCCTATACTATACCACACAGGAGAGTTGACAGATCCTCTATACTACACCACACAGGAGAGCTGACACATCCTCTATACTACACCAGACAGGAGAGCTGACAGATCCTCTATACTACACCACACCACACAGGAGAGTTGACAGATCATCTCTACTACACCACACAGGAGAACTGACAGATCATCTATACTACACCACACAGGAGAGCTGACAGTTCCTCTATACTACACCACACAGGAGAGCTGACAGATCCTCTATACCACACCACACAGTACAGCTGACAGATCCTCTGTACTACAACACACAGGGGAGCTGACAGCTTCTCTATACTACACCACACAGGAGAACTGACACATCTTCTAAACTAGACCACACAGGAGAGCTGACCGCTCCTCTATACTACACCACACAGGAGAGCTGACATATCTTCTAAACTAGACCACACAGGAGAGCTGACAGCTCCTCTATACTACACCACACAGGAGAGCTGACAGCACCTCTATACTACACCACACAGGAGAGCTGACAGATCCTCTATACTACACCACACAGAAGAGCTGACAGATCCTCTGTACTACACCACACAGGATAGCTGACAGATCCTCTATACTACACCACACAGGATAGCTGACAGATCCTCTATACTACACCACACAGGAGAGATGACAGATCCTTTATACTACACCCCACAGTAGAGCTGACAGATCCTCTATACTATACCCCATAGGAGAGCTGACAGCTCCTATATACTACACCACTCAGGAGAGCTGTCAGATCCTCTATACTACACCACACAGGAGAATAGACAGATATTATATACTACACCGCACAGGAGAGCTGACAGATCATCTATACTACACCACACAGGAGAGCTGACAGATGCTCTATACTACACCACACAGGAGAACTGACAGATCGTCTATACTACATCACACAGGAGAGCTGACAGATCATCTATACTACACCACACAGGAGAGCTGACACATCTTCTAAACTAGACCACACAGGAGAGCTGACAGCTCCTCTATACTACACCACACATGAGAACTGACAGCTCCTCTATACTACACCACACAGGAGAGCTGACAGATCCTCTATACTACACCACACAGGAGAAATGACCGATCCTCTATACTATACCACACAGGAGAGTTGACAGATCCTCTATACTACACCACACAGGAGAGCTGACACATCCTCTATACTACACCACACAGGAGAGCTGACAGATCCTCTACACCACACAGGAGAACTGACAGATGCTCTATACTAAACAACACAGGAGAGTTGACATATCCTCTACACTACACCCCACAGGAGAGCTGACATATCCTCTACACTACACCACACAGGAGAGCTGACAGCTCCTCTATACTACACCACACAGGAGAGCTGACAGATCCTCTACACTACACCACACAGGAGAACTGACAGATGCTCTATACTACACCACACAGGAGAGCTGACAGATCCTCTACACTACACCACACAGGAGAACTGACAGATCCTCTACACTACACCACACAGGAGAACTGACAGATGCTCTATACTATGTAAAACAAAAAAGAAAAACTATATCAGAAATATAACCAGGCACTCTTGGGTCATGGAAAATTATGAAAATGTATTTAATTATTTAAACTCCAATTATTTAGAAAATATAAATGTATTCACACAAATTAAAACATTTTTATCTCCTGGCCAGGAAAAGGTTACATACAGATACAAATAACCTCCTATACAAAATATATTACTGATAAGTAGAAAGCATTGATGTACACCTTGTTTTCCCCACAAATCGGGGTAAATAGCATAGATCCAAGAAAAATCGCTAGGTTGAATTCACACCTGCGTTTTTTTTCCCCTTGCACATACTTATGTGTATTTCCTCCAAAAATGACTGCTGTGTCTTTTTGTAAAAATATGCAATGTAAAATGTACTATTTCTGTAATGGCATTAAAGTATATCGAGGTAGTAAACAACTCTCCCCTACACTAGAGATCTACATACGTATTTCCATGTGAGGGCACACCATTGACTGTCTTCCATCTATACAGGGATTAAAATACGTTGCGCACGTTGATTGACACTTTGTCCCTTGATGTCTCCTTAGAATTTTGGATGTGTGGGGGATTTCGTGTTCCTTCCGGGGTTAGTGGGGACTTGGGACTTTGTTGCCCCTTTGGGTATGAGCCCCCTCCCTGCTGTCCCGGGAAGGCTCAATGAACTCCACCCATATTTTTCTGTCATAAAATTGAGAATTTACTCATATAATGGAACTATATTTATGGGTTATTTGCAAAAAAACGGGCTTGAATATCTTGACTAAACAAAAATGTAATAAACAAAAATTTAATATTTAAAAGCTCTTCGTATCTACCGTGTTTCCCCGAAAGTAAGACAGTGTCTTACTTTCTTTTTATCCCCAAAAGCCCCACTATGTCTTACTTTCGGGGTATGTCTTATATTGTAAAAAAATTGTCGAATTTGTTTTTTTTTTTTTCCACAAACTTTATTTAACTGTTTTACATTTTTTTTTTTAGTCCCACCAGGGGACTTCACTATGCGATGTGCCGATCGCATATATAATGCTTTGGTATACTTAGTATACCGAAGCATTATTGCCTGTCAGTGTAAAACTGACAGGCAACCTATTAGGTCATGCCTCCGGCATCGCCTAACAGGCAGATGCTGAAGGCAGACCTGGGGGTCTTTGTTAGACCCCCGGCTGTCATGGAAACCCGACGGCGACCCGCGATTTGTTTGCGGGGGCGCCGATCGGGTGACAGAGGGAGCTCCCCCCTCTGTCAAACACATTAAATGCCGCTGTCACTATTGACAGCGGCATTTAATGGGTTAAACTGCCGGAATCGGCGCGCGCTTCGATTCCGGCAGTTGCAGCAGGAGCAAGTGCAGGGGACGGCGCGGTGACGTATGGAGAGGGGGGCGGCGCGGAAGTGGGCAGGAGGCGGCAATACCCCCGTGTTTCCCCGAAAGTAAGACATATGTCTTACTTTCGGGGTACGGCTTATATTAGCCGACCCCCCTGAAACCCCCGATACGTCTTACAATCGGGGGTGTCTTACTATCGGGGAAACACGGTATGTCTCTCTATGTAAAAATGGGGAAAGAAAAGTTTTTCTTTTTCTCTTTTATTAAAGGAAAAATATTTATATTTAATATTTCAAAAAATATGTGAAATATGAAATGTACAACTTGGGTAATACTATTTAACTTCATTTAGGCAGGAAGTAATTTTCTCCAAAACCCGAGTTTCACATACATATTAGCGTATAAGGGGCACCACTGATTATGCACGATCTATATAGGGATTAAAATGTTCATTAATATCGAACTAATTGATTGTCAGTTCTTTCCTTAATATACTTTTTGATGTAGAAAGAAAATTATTGTTGTCACTTCTTGGAAGGAATATGAGGGTAATCTTGCAATAGCATAGATCTCCGGTACGGGATATTTCATTCCCAACTATAGAACCAATGAAAGTACGTTGGACACTATAAATGCACTGAATCTGGTTGGACTTGCTAAGACAGCTCTGAGGAAATCCCGATAAGGGATGAAACGCGTCAGCTGACCTAATCAAGCAAGGCGGGTAGTGACGTCGAGACTCTGCCTTGTGAATCCCTGGCCGTGTTGGGAACATCGCACGAAAAAGGATACTATATGGATACTATATGGTTTGGAAAATCACCTTCTTGAAAGTGTGGGCCCCTCTTTCTTTTGGATCTAATACCTCTACATGTTTCCTGTGGAGCAACCTTGCATGTCGGAGACGTAATAAAGCCTATATTGAAGAATTCAATCCTAAAGGCTTGAAGGAAGGTATGAGTTTATGGGCGGAATCTCACCTGAATACACCCTGGTGAGAGGCATTGGAGCTTCAAATTGTGCCTGCTGCTCTTCCACGTCTCTTTGCGGATGTTTAAAGGTAAAAGCCGTATAAAATCATTAAGAACGGAGCTCTCTGTGATAATTATAAGGATCGGGAGGAATATCTTTTGACCGGAATGGTCTAAGAAATAGACTGTCTATTACCCCTGATCCCTGAGGCAAGATTGATCCTTGAAAGGGAGGAATGAGAGCCACACACAATAGAAAATACAATCCCCTCACTGAATGACAGCTTTATTTCTATAGGGGAATGCTTCTTTCATATATGGGAAGGCCTTCCTTATAAATCTACTACACGTTCCTTTGACAAGAACTGCTGTCATTTTTGGAGGAAATATACAGTATGTGCAAGGGGAAAAAAACCGCAGGTGTGAATTCAACCTAGCGATTTTTCTTGGATCTATGCTATTTACCCCGATTTGTGGGGAAAACAAGGTGTACATCAATGCTTTCTACTTATCAGTAATATATTTTGTATAGGAGGTTATTTGTATCTGTATGTAACCTTTTCCTGGCCAGGAGATAAAAATGTTTTAATTTGTGTGAATACATTTATATTTTCTAAATAATTGGAGTTTAAATAATTAAATACATTTTCATAATTTTCCATGACCCAAGAGTGCCTGGTTATATTTCTGATATAGTTTTTCTTTTTTGTTTTACATATATATCTTTCAGAATTGGCACCGTGTGATATTGATATCGCATTTTTTGTTGGGTTTTCTATTGGGTATGGTTTTCTAAACCTAATCTTGTTTTATATATGCTCTATACTATACCACACAGGAGAGTTGATAGATCCTCTACACTACACCAGAAAGGAGAACTGACAGATCCCCTATACTATACCACACAGGAGAGTTGACAGATCCTCTATACTACACCACACAGGAGAGCTGACAGCTCCTCTATACTACACCACACAGGGGAGCTGACAGCTCCTCTATACTACACCACACAGGAGAGCTGACACATCCTGAATACTACACCACACAGGAGAGCTGACAGATCCTCTATACTACACCACACAGGAGAGCTGACAGATCCTCTATACTACACCACACAGGGGAGCTGATCTCCTCTATACTACACCACACAGGAGAACTGACAGATCCTCTATACCACATCACACAGTAGAGCTGACAGCTCCTCTATAATACACCACACAGGAGAGCTGACAGCACATCTATACTACACCACACAGGAGAGCTGACAGATCCTCTATACTACACCACACAGGAGAGATGACAGATCCTTTATACTACACCCCACAGTAGAGCTGACAGATCCTCTATACTATACCACACAGGATAGCTGACAGCTCCTATATACTACACCCCTCAGGAGAGCTGACAGATCCTCTATACTACACCACACAGGATATCTGACATCTCCTCTATACTACACCACACAGGATAGCTGACAGATCCTCTATACTACACCACACAGGAGAGATGACAGATCCTTTATACTACACCCCACAGTAGAGCTGACAGATCCTCTATACTATACCACACAGGATAGCTGACAGCTCCTATATACTACACCCCTCAGGAGAGCTGACAGATCCTCTATACTACACCACACAGGTGAACTGACAGATCTTCTATACTACACCGCACAGGAGAGCTGACTGATCATCTATACTACACCACATAGGAGAGCTGACAGATCCTCTATACTACACCACACAGGAGAACTGACAGATCGTCTATACTACATCACACAGGAGAGCTGACAGATCATCTATACTACATCACACAGGAGAGCTGACAGCTCCTCTATACTACTCCACACAGGAGAGCCGACAGATCATCTATACTACACCATACAGGAGAGCTGACAGATCCTCTATACTACACCATACAGGGGAACTGACAGATCCTCTATACTACACCACACAGAAGATCTGACAGATCCACTATACTACACCACACAGGAGAGCTGACAGGTCCTCTATACTACACCACACAGGAGAACTGACAGATCATCTATACTACACCACACAGGAGAACTGACAGATCTCTATACTACACCACACAGGAGAGCTGACAGATCCTCTATACTACACCACACAGGAGAGCTGACAGATCCTCTATACTACACCACACAGGGGAGCTGATCTCCTCTATACTACACCAAACAGGAGAACTGACAGATCCTCTATACTACACCGCACAGGAGAGCTGACAGATCCTCTATACTACATCACACAGGAGAGCTGACAGATCCTCTATACTACACCACACAGGAGAGCTGATCTCCTCTATACTACATCACACAGGAGAACTGACAGATCCTCTATACCACATCACACAGTTGCGCTGACAGCTCCTCTTTAATACACCACACAGAAGAGCTGACAGATCCTCTATACTGCACCATACAGAAGAGCTGACAGATCCTCTATACTATTGCACACAGGAGAGCTGACAGCTCCTCTATACTACACCACACAGGAGAGCTGACAGCTCCTCTATACTACACCACACAGGAGAGCTGACAGATCCTCCATACTACACCACACAGGAGAATTGATAGATCCATTCTCTATCTTACACCACACAGGACAGCTGATATCTCCTCTATACAACACCACACAGGAGAGCTGACAGATTCTCTATACAACACCACACAGGAGAGGTGACAGCTCCTCTATACTACACCACAGAGGAGAACTGACAGATCCTCTATACTACACCACACAGGAGAGCTGACAGATCCTCTATACTCCACCACACAGAACTGACAGATCCTCTATACTGCACCACACAGGAGAGATGACAGATTGATATGGTATCCATAATATCCATATTACTATATTCATAATATATCCATGGTATGTGCATAGTATCCATAATAATATCCATAGTAGTATATCCATAGTATCCATAATACAGAATACAGGATCCATATGGATATGGAGTCAATGGACTACACATTGTTGTAAACTTCCAATAACCTGCGTATGGTTTCACAGGGCAATGACACCAAATGTAAAATTCTCTTGAGTGTTGTATTATTGGTTTGCACTGTATTAGGGAATCGCTAGTTAAGCAACTACCTAAACATCATGAACGGCTTAGCAAACATTTATTTTATTTAGGTTCAGTAGCATAAATATAAAAAATCCCTGCCATAAAGTGATCTATTTGTGTTTCTTTGCTGCTGAAGGGGAAATCCATGCAGCAGCAGAGACTGTGTGTAATGTGTTCTCATGAAGCTTTTATCAAGAACTTGTGCAAACATCTCTAAGCACCAATGACATTACACCTGTTCGATAAAAGCTCCTGAACTTTGACACTTGCACAGAGTGAATATTAGCACTGTACGAACAATGACCACTGTCACCGCCGGGTACTGAGGTACAAGTGGCGTATGCCGGGCAAATCTCAGTAAGTGGCAAATACTCTGTTATTTCTAGATCTAATTATTATTACTTTTATGATTATTATTAGTACTACTATTTTTATTATTACTACATTTATTATTGCTATTGTTATTAGTGCTAGTATTATAATATTGTTTTTTGTATTATTAATATTATTATTATTTTGGTATTATTATTATTTTTGGTAGTGTTGTTATTATTATTATTACTACTACTACTACTTTTATACTGTTATTATTAGTAGTATTAGTAGTATGACTAGTGGTATTTTTTTAAAATATTTAGATAACAATTAATGCGAGGTTTCACCTGTAAACATTTCTGCTATATCACTGAGATACTTCAGAAAATCTCCATAATAAATGGACCAGACGCTCTCCTAAATGGCAAACCATTTTTGTTTTTAGCCCTGAAATCTCAGATGTATGTCAAAGTGTTATGCATTGAAATCAGTGGGCAACCCATTGACAGGGCCTTAACCCCTCCCCTCCCCCTGCAGCCATTTTTTTTATTTTCATTTTCGCTTTTTCCTCCCCACCTTTCAAAAGCCGCAACTTTTTTTTATTTTTCAATTAATAAAGCCATATAAGGGCTTGATTTTTGCGGGACGAGTTGTAGTTTTTTTTATGGCATCGTTCGTTTATTGTACCATATAATGTTCTGGGAATCTGAAAACAAATTCTTTGTGTGGTGGAATGGAAAAAACAGCGATTCCGCCATTGTTCTGTGGGTTTCGTTTTAACGATGTTCACCGTGCAATAAAAATAACATATTAACTTTATTCTGTGGGTCAATACGATTATGGCGACATTTATATTGTTTTTTATGTTTTACTACTTTTACAAGGAAAAAGCCAATTGCTGAAAAAAACAACCTGTTTTGTATCGCCATATTCTGCGAGCCATAACTTTTTATTTTTCTGTCAATTGAGCGGTATGAGGGCTTTTTGTTTGCGTGGCGAGCTGTGGTTTTTATTGCTACATTTTGGCGTACGTAAGACCTTTTATCACTTTTTATTCCATTTTTTTGTATGCCTTCTCTGTAATAATTCAGACTTTTTGGGACGCGGCGATACCAATTATGTTTATTTATTTTTTTGCATTTCTTTAGGGGGAAAATGGTAAAAGTTTGTTTTTTTTAAATTAATATTTTTTTGTACATAAAATACCCTTTACATAACAGTCTTTTACTGGTCCCCCTAGGGGACATGAAGCAGCGATCGTTGGATCGCTTGCACGATATACTGCAAAACTAATGTATTGAAGCATATTGTGATTTTCACAGGCCTCTATTAAGCCCCCAGGAAGCCATAACCACCATCAGCACCCCGTGATCGCATCGCAGGGGGGGGGGGGGGGCGATGGGCTGTCAGAGGGGGCTATGAACCTATTTTTATTGTCTATTGTCTGCGGCATCTATGGTGTAAAACTAGCAGAATCCCGCTAGAGCGGGTATTCCGCTTGTTAGGCCTCATTTACACGAGCGTATGCGTTTTGCGCGCGCAAAAAACGCTGCGTTTTGCGCGCGTATGCATGGCGTATGCACTGCGTATACGCAGCCTTGTTGCGTTTTAAACGCGCAAAAGGCATTTGACAGCTCCGTGTGTCATGATGCGCGGCTGCGTGATTTTCACGCAGCCGCCATCATAGAGATGAGGTAGTCGAGGCCCGTCACTGTCCAAGGTGCTGAAAGAGCTAACTGATCGGCAGTAACTCTTTCAGCACCCTCGACAGTGAATGCCGATCACAATATACACCAACCTGTGAAAATAAAAAGACTTTCATACTTACCAAGAACTTCCTGCTTCCCCCAGTCCGGGCTCCCGGCCGTTGCCTTGGTGACGCGTCCCTCTCTTGCCATCCGGCCCCACCTCCCAGGATGACGCCGCAGTCCATGAGACCGCTGCAGCCTGTGATTGGCTGCAGCCTGTGCTTGGCCTGTGATTGGCTGCAGCCTGTGCTTGGCCTGTGATTGGCTGCAGCTGTCATTTGGACTGAACTGTCATCCCGGGAGGTCGGACCGGAGTTATCGGTAAGTCAGAACGTCTTTTTTTTTTTACAGGTTCATGGATTTTCGGAGCGGAAGTCACTGTCCATGGTGCTGAACCAGTTTAACGCTTTCAGCACCGTGGACAGTGACTGTCTCCTGACGTCGCGTACCCGAACATTTTTTACCGGTTTCGGTCAAAACGAGTTTGGCCGAACCCGGTGAAGTTCGGTGCGCTCATCTCGAATTTGACACTCCGTTTGGATGTTTGTAACCAGAAAAGCACGTGGTGCTTTTCTGTTTACATTCAGGAGTTTGACAGCTCTTGCGTGATTTTCGCGCATGCAACGCAGGACCGTCAGTGTGGCATGCGTTGTTTTCACGCACCCATTGAAGTCAATGGGTGCGTGTTGCGTGAAAAACGCAAGAATATAGAACATGTCGTGAGTTTTACGCAACGCACTCACGCAGCGCAAAATTCACGCATCGTCTAAACAGCCCCATAGACTATTATAGGTGCGTACGACACGCGTGAAAAGCACGCGCGTCGCACGCGCGTATAATACGCTCGTGTAAATGAGGCCTTACAGTGAAGTATCGGCTGAATCATATAGCTGACACCCGCATAATATGGTGCGGGCTCAGCCCATGAGCCTACTCCATGCTCCACCTTTCCCGGGATATGACGTACAGTAAGTATACGTGAAATGTCGGAAAGAGGTTAAAGACCTTTTTTCATTATAATAAATGTCTGATTGGTGGGAGTTCGACAGCTGGGATCTTCATCGGATTGCCCTATGTGAATACTCAGCCACCGCTCTATTCACTTTCTATGGAGTGGAGCTGCTGTGACCCCCGTTTCGGGATCATTGAAGGTCCCAGCGGTCAGACCCCCACCGATCAGATTTTTATCACCTATCCTGTAGATAGGTTATAAATTATCTTAACGAGAAAACCCCTTCAATCCTATTTGTTTGTATTCCAGATATAAGAAAAAAATGCAGAAAAGTGATCACAACCACGACAATGATAATCCACCGATGAGTTATGTATATGCAGTTCAAAACCCAGCCTACCCTCCGCAGGCGCCGCCATACAGCCTGACCTCAATGCCAAATGCACCACCATATAGCGAGCAAAGCCCCCCACTGGTGGGTGTCCCAGTGTATAGTCCTTATCCCCCTCCTGATCAGCCTCATTTTGCCTTCCTTGGTGAAGACGGTCCCAAACCAAATGTGGAAGTCCCACCAGAGTACACGGCCGGGATACAGGACAGCAGCCCATTCTCCGAACGTGTAATCAGAAGAGGTAAGAAAGTTCCAACCATACAAAGATAGCAACGAAGTAACCACTATGGCGAAGCTGCCACAGTTACCGCTGTGAGCAATTATATGCAAGATCCCCAAGAATCTCTTTCCGTACCCCCTATTAGGGCAGATGGACCCCCCATCGGTGAGTCAGAGTGGACAGCAAGCAGTGACCATAGCTGTGGCTGACCTGTTTGAAGGGCCACATGCAATACTACATTTCCCCAGTAGTGGCCGCTGCAGTGGAAATTAGCAGTCGAGGGCAACTTTTCATATTAAAGGAGTTGTCTGTAATGGGAAAACCCCATTAATGCAATTGTCGCAGTGCATTGTGGGAGATGTCATTTTTTCTACTTGTGAACACTACATCTCCCATAATGCAAACCAGCAGGGCATGCTCGGTACAGACACTGAACTAGCAAGGGGTGCTGTGGAAGTGACTGGACTATTAAACATGAAGTAACTAAAGTATTTGCAAATTTATTTCATATTAAATGTAGATTGAATTGTAAAAGCGTGTTTATAGGTGGAGTAATCCTTTAATTCTCTATTACACAAGCAAGAACTACTGTTCTTAAAGATAAGGAAAAAGCATGTCTTTTTTTTTCTAGAAACAGCGCCACTCCTGCCCAGTGGCTGTGCCTGGTATTGCAACCCAGAATTCTCCCTGTGTCAGTAACTATTAAGTTAATAACTTACGTGGGTCATTGGCAGGTAACAATGCTCCCTATAATGATTAAGGAAAACTAACTAATGGGATTACAATGATTCATTTTGCGGAAACTTTTATTTGTGATAAGGAGTCGATATGTAAATTCTGCAGTTCGGCAGCTAATGTTTAACTAATAGTTCAAACTTTATACTTTGTGTAATAGGTTATTGTATAAACTTTCAACATACCCCTACACATAACACATAGAATTACTCAGGAAAGTAGTCCGAAATAATAGGGCTCCATAGCAAAACTTAAAATGTATTAATAAAATTATGAATTTCTTAATATAATATAATATACTATATAAAGGTTGTTGCTCCCCTTTTCTGACACAGAGCTCCAAATCTCCTTCATCCCTTCACGTAGTGGTAGGGTTAAATGATAAAATTCTGGTTATTTGCTGCCACCACTAGGGGGAGCTCACAGCATATGGAGTTATATAGCTGCCATTGAACTCATTAGCGTTAGCGTTAGACACATTAGAGTTTTTTGCCTTAGAATTCCTTCAGGACTTTTGAGGCAGATTTTGAACTTTCAGCGTTTTTTCGTTGCGTTTCTCTGCCACGGCCATTGAACCTAATGCAAGAACCGCGGGGAAAAAAAATGCTTGGAAACGAGCGCCGCAGGTTTTTTTCTGCCTCCTATTGATTGAATTTGGAGGTCAGAGGCGGAAACCGCAGCAAGAAAGGACATGCCGCTTTATATCCCCGTGACCGGCCAAAAGCTGTCCGGGAGAAAAACGCCTCTGCCTTCCATTGAAATCAGTGTGTGGGGGGGGGGGGGGGGGAATATTTTGGCAATTTTTTGCCGCTGATTCCTTTGCGGTTTCCTCGTCCAATTCAGCGCCAAAGAACTCTGTGTGAACAGGGCCTTAGAAGGCTGTATAAATCTGTATGCAATATGTTACACCTAGGGCTGGCTGGAGGAAAGCAACATTTTATTATTTAACTCTATAAAGTAAGGAGGGAAGCAAAGTGAGCAGTTCAGTGCACAGCTCCATCCCATTACGGACCCCATAGTAATCTCATGATCTGCCGCTATAATAGGTTAGTCTCTGAAAATGTTATACGGTGGTCAGCAACATGTGTCTGTACCTGCGGATGGAGTTTCTGGGGAGAAATAATGGTCATTTTTTCAAAGGTTTAGATATTTTACCAATAAGGAGATAATGATCAGTGGCTGCCAGACACATCTGGCACTGCTTATCTCATGGAAAGGAATAGTTTCCCCAAATAGCCTTGACACAAGAAGTTGGTAATGACATCTGCATGGAGTTCGTATGTTCTCACACTGTTTTCGTGGCTTTCCTCCACACTGTGAGTCTCTGTACAGCGCTGCAGAACATGTCGGCACTATAGAGGCAACAGAAGTATACACATTTCCTACTACAAGTTTATTCTGTTTATACCAATGCAGCACAGAGATCCATCACCAGTATTGTAAAGCCTTAACCGGAGGCAAAACCATTAGTGCGTTTCACTAACGGTAAATATAACATGTGAATGGAAATTGAACACTGCCCCTAGTGGTCACCTAAGGAACTCTTATATTTGCAGGATTGAATCCCAGTAGTTTATCATCATTTCATAGTGACATAAAATATTAACCTGCATTTTGCTGTCATTCCAGCATTTATCCGGAAGGTTTACATCACATTGACCATACAGCTGGTTATAACTTTCGGACTCGTATTCATGTTTACATTTTGGTAAGTTGATTTTTATTAAATGGCCCATGCACACGACAGTATTTTTCATCAGTAATTACGGACCCATTCATTTCTATTGGCCACGGACACCTTTCAGTATTTTTATTGATGGGTGTCCGTGCTAAAAAAATTATAGAACCCATCCTATTCTTATCAGTAATTACGGCACACACTCTACCATAGAAGTCTATGTACGCTTCCGTAAATAAGGACGGCTACTGATGTGCATCCGTAAACCGTCCGTATTTATGGAAGCATTGCTAGGCAACATGTTGATGACATCATTTGCAATCTCCCTCTTTTTGTAAGGATCCATATATACGGATGGAATACGGATGCAATACGGACCGTATTTACGGACAGTATTTCGGGATAGATGAAAATACTGTCGTGCGCATAGGACTGGGCATATATTTTCTTTCTCTTGGTTCTCTAGGAAATCACAAGAGATTTGCACAACTTTTTATGGTGGGAAAACACCTTTAAATGATATAATTCTAGATTCCTGCATACAACTCCGACTTAAAGGGGATCTGTCACCAGTTTATTAATTCCCTCTCCCCTAACTAATCTAATAGGCGCTATGATGCTGATAACTACAGTGTGATTTTTTTTTTCAAAACTATTTATTATTTGAATTTTTTTTATAAATATGCTAATTTGGCTCTAATAGCCAAATAGGAGGTGACACTTTATTTTCTCTCTGGGCGGTGTAATGTTTTCTGTATGACGCTGTCCAATCAGCATACAGCTTCTCCCCCTTTCCCTGCCCAGCAACACAGTGTGATCATAAAGTATACAGCTTCCATTCCCGGCGATACCTCAGGTTATTTCACATCTATAACTGTGATCCTCATGTCATATAAAAGATTAGAATCTCCTCTTTCATATGCCCCCAGAACCGCTGTTCTGGGTGGTCCACAGCCGGAGATATGGCTATTTGAAGTGATCCCCCTTCCCTCCAGCCTCAGTCTCTCATACTGTGTGAAGCAGCTTCATGCTGATTGGACAGCGGCAGAGGCTGTGAGGAGGCTCCACCTCAGGAGAGTCGCTGGTGTTACCTCCCACTTGTCTAGTAAAGACTCATTTGCATATTTAGAAAAAAGCTCATAACTTTTAAAATAATAAACGTTTTGGGACACAAATGTCACTAGTATTATCAGTGTGACAGCGCCTATCAGATTACCTAGGAGATTGGGCATAACTAGTGACTAAGCTCCCTCTAGTGGTGGATGCAGGCAAAACCGGGAGGCAGGAAAGCTACAGGTAATTTGTATTTCCTGCTATATAATAGAAAAATTACTATCTATAAAGAGTGATTTCGATAATAAATGTGTATTTCTACAATTCTTTAAAATATTATTGCAATTGTATTAATGACTTTTTTGTCCCTTTAGGCAAACACTGCGTCAATGGTCGTGGCAAAATCCTTATCTTTTATATGCACTTATGTAAGTATTCTAGAATGTGCTTGCAATGTCTGCAGAGATGATGAAATATTTGGGGTACATATAATACATTGTATACGTTTTATTAACTTTTTTAAGGGAGAGGTAAGAAAAAACAGGAACAGTTTTCCATGCGGTATAAATTACATGATAACTTTATTCTGTGGGTCGCTATGATTACGGTGATACCAAATGTTTCATTTTTGTTTTCAGTTTACCTACTATTGCCCAATAAAAACATTTTTTTTTAATTTAAATTCATTATTTTGTGGTTGTGCATTCAAAGACCCCTAATATTTTTATTTTTCCGTTGACAGAGCTTTAGAAGGGTTTGTTTATTGCGAGACAAGCGGTAGTTTTCATTATTACCATTTTGGGGTACATATTACTTTTTGATCACTTTTTATTCCATTTTGGAAGGTGGATGTTAAAAAAAAGACGGCAATTCTGGTATTGTTTTTAGTCTTTCTTTGAGCAGCGTTCACCATGAGGGATAAATATTGTGTTTATTTTATCGTTATGAATGCGGCAATACTAAAGATGTATATATTTTTTTTTTTTCTTTTAAAAATTTTTTGTTTTTCGTATATATATAGATTTTCTAGATGTTTTTCAAACCTTTTTGGCCTCTGGCAGGGCCTGATAGGCCTCCATCTACGGTAGACCTGGGGGCCATTTTTAGTTGCCCAGCTGCCATAGCAAAACCTTCGGCACCCCGCGATCGCGTACGCAACTTCCCTCCCATTGTCTGACCACTTAGATACCGCGGTCAGCATTGACCGCGATATCTAAGCAGTTAAATGGCCATTATCTCCGATCCTGGTCATTAAAGCGGGGTGTCGGCTATATATCACAGCCGACGCCCACAAGTGATGGCACCAGCTATGGCTGAATGCAATAAGTAGAAGGATTATACATATACTCAGGGCTAGCTGGAGGTGTATGTGGGCCCTTGTCTACCCCACCTTCAGCTTCGCAAGTGTAGAGCATGACCCAGATTGCCACGGAACCAACAAGCCAGTGTGCCCTGGTATCTGCACCGGTTTGCCAGATGCTGACGCCGGGCCTGCACATACTTTTTTCAGCATAGTGTAGATCATATTCTGTTCATCTCATGGTAACTCGTTGTCTGCTGTGTGTTTTTGCTTACAGACCCAGCACCTTCATTTTGATTATGATTCTTGCCTGCTGTAACCAAGCCCGTCGGAAAGTCCCATTAAACTTCATACTACTTGGAATCTTTGTAAGTTTAATATTGACAAAAGTTATTTGTATCCTAAGACCCCTAAGGGTATGTTCACACGCTGCGTCAAAAACTTCTGAAAATACGGAGCTGTTTTCAAGGGAAAACAGCTCCTGATTTTCAGAAGTTTTTAAGCCACTCGCGATTTTCACTGCGTTTTTTATGGCCGTTTTTGGAGCTGTTTTCTATAGTCTATGAAAAACGGCTCCAAAAACGTCCCAAGAAGTGACCTGCACTTTTTTTTGCGTAAAAATACGGCCCGTTGGAACAGAACGCCGTTTTTCCCATTGCAATCACTGGGCAGATGTTTGGAGGCGTTCTGCTTCTGATTTTTTGGCCTTTTTTCGAAAAACGTCCGAAAATAGGCCGTGTGAACATACCCTAACCCTGATATTAAGGAAATATTTTACTTTACCAGTGGAATTGATCAAACTTTCTGGGGTAGAAAAGTCACAAACGCCCAAAAGTCGCATTTTGCAGTGAAAATTGTGAGTTTTGGGCTGTTTGTGCCGGACTTGCTACTTTTAAAAATGGGTGTGGCTTGCCAAAAGGGGCAGGGCCACCACATCTCAATAAATGTGTTCGAATTTACGCCACAAAACTGGCATAAATTATAGCGAAAATCTACGTCAACTCCTACCTGATGTACATTTCACTCTGTTGGGAAAAGCAAAGTAGATGTCCATATCGGACCCTGTACCCCGTCCCTCCTGATTAGACTAACCCCCTTCCACATTGGACAATAAAAAAAAAATATGTTCACTCAGCTCACAACTTCTCCCCACTAGATCTCCTCAGGCTCCCTCAGCATGCCATGGCTCATACAATATAATGGCGCCGGGCATCTTCAGGACGGTGTATGTGATGATGTTGAGTGCTGCGTCGCATATAAGGCCCTGGCGCTGCTCGGATTCAGGACCTTATATGAGCTGTGGATTACTGAGGGAGCCTGAGGGGATCCAGTGGAGAGAAGTGAAGAGAAGTGGTGAGGTGAGAATATTTTTTTTTTACATTTTATGTCCAATGAGGGGAGAGGGGAACGGTTCGCGCACGTCCGGCGTAAAGATTCAACAGATTTATTAGGAGGAGCGCGGCTCTTAATAAATCTGTCACATCTTACTCAAGCGAAGCAGAAAATTAAGTATGAAACGCTCGTCTTAGTAAATTGACCCATTATGTTTTTTCTGTCTATTTTTTTTCTACCTCACCATTGACTTTTTCTTCCTTATGTCATTCCCTCCTGTGGGTAGCTCTCTCTTTTAAAGTCTATGGAAGTCATTGGTTGGCTGTCCCCAGAACTCCCTTAGTCTTTAGTGAATAGGGCCAGGCGTATGATGCCACCTCTCCCATATGTAGTTGTAAGAGGTGATCAGGTAGGATCCGGATCCCAAAGGTGGGATGGGGGCCTCCGCTAATCTTCATCCACCGCTCTATGGCCTCCTCTTAATATAGAGGTTGCCAGTAATAAGAGAAAGGCCAGTATCGTTGATATTGAACATAAATATCTCCATCCTAAGTACTACTCTTCCGTATTAGTAAATTCACAGTTAAAGGGTTATCCCCGTCTCATGCATTTATGGCATATCCACAGTATACGCCATAAATGTCTGATAGACGTGGTTCCTAGCTCTGGGGCCCGCGCCTATGTAGAGAACGGCAGAGAACGAATGGAGAGGTGGCATCGCATGTTTGCAACTCTCTCGCTATGTCTACATGGCCTCATGCCAACTTCAGTTTTTTTCTTCAGGGTGCTACCCGTTTTTTTTAACAGATAGCACCCTGACACATTCTTTTCAATGGGGCCATGCACACTGCCGTTGTTTTAACGGAACCATGTGGCCGTTCCGTCAAAAATAGGATAGGTCCTACTCCGTACGACAGCCAATGGAAGTGTGCATGAGGCCTAAGAATTATGGAAACAGCCGAGCATGCTTGCAGAATGAAGAGAGCCACCTCTCCATGGATTTTCCGCCTGGATGCGACCCTCCGTTTTCGACATAGGGACCCACATATATCGGACATTTATGGCATATCATGTGGAATAGCCATGATGGGAATAACTCTGGGAACAACGGTGTATGTACCTTAGAGGCAGATCCTACGGCTGCTAAGGGTCTGTAGAGAGGGTATTGGTTCCGGTTCTCCATAGGCCGTGTGAGGCAGAACAGGGCACCCCTTCTCCACTACATGCACCATTAGTATCCAAGTGATGGGGGAACTTGCACTAAAGTCATATTGATTATCTCTTGGAAGAGAAGAAAGACCAAAAAGCACCGGCCTACTTGTCCAGAGATGGGGGTTTTGGTAGCATTGTTCGTCGCTTTGTTGCTCCATAGACTTAATGAACACCATTTGGTTTTAAAGAGATGTATCTGCCTCCTATATGTTTGGTGTGTTTGTAACTCTGTGTCGGTGCTTGCTTTTACAGACTGTGTTTGAAGGCTGTTTACTAGGATCGCTTGCAGCGTGAGTTGTTTAAATACCGTATTTATTATTTTAGTAGTTGAGTTGTGGGGCATTCAATCCAGACAGTGTATGAGTATTCCTTGGTGTCCCAAAATATAGTCCTAAGGCTCTGTTCACATCATGTTAAAGCCCTATGTCTGAGGTATACAATGGGAGGGTCTCCGGGCGTATACCTCCGATGTAAGACTGCTACGTATCCCACTATATAGGCATACATTGGTATATGTCATTAATAGGCTGAGATTAAAAAAACATATATCACGCTGTATATGTAATTTTACTATATCTGTAAAGACTAGCGTAGTCTACTACGCTGTACTACACAGAAAAAAAAACATACGCTGTTGCCTACACTACTCTTTTGGCATATGCCGGGTGAATGGGGGCCTACGGATACATTTGACGTTTACTTGGGGAGCTCTCCTGGCACATACGCCAAACGTAGGGTGCTAACGTGATGTGAACAGAGCCATAGCCAGAAAACACACAAATCTTTTATTCTAGGCAGGTCCAGATTTCTACAAGCAGTATGGAGGTCTACAACTACAGGACACCAATGTACCCCAAAGGGTCGTCTTTTGTTGCCAGATTCCCTAATAAGATTCCTGTTACAGGAAATCTTTCTTAGGCTAAGTTCACACTAGAGTTGTCTCCCGTTTATGTCTCTTCCGTCAGAGGAAGAGATGACTGGAAATCGAAATGGAAACCATAGATTTATTTCAATGGCAATTATTTCATTTCAGTTGGATTCCGTTTGCCTCCGTTGCACTAGGTTTCCATTTGTTTCACAGAAGCAAAAGTGCTGCAGACTGCACTTTTGTTTCCGTGAAAAAAAACGTAACCCTAGCGGAATGGAGGCAAACAGAATCCGACTGAAATGAAATAATTACCATTGAAATCAATGGTAATTCAAACGGAAGCGATGCTTTCCATTTAGATTTTCAGTGATGACAACACTAGTGTGAACTTAGACTAACATCTGAGTATCAGCACAAATTTGACAATATGCATCCTGCTTGAAGTACGTGGTGATAGATTACTCAGATAGAACAGCCAGTTTGGTAAAGTGAATGATGACAAAACTAGAAGAAACGGTGGAGATGGAATACTATATAGCCAGTCTGGTGGTGGGAATGATGAAGGCACTAGAAGAAACGGTGGGGATGGATTACTATGTAGCCAGTCTGGTGATGGGAATGATGAAGGCACTAGAAGAAATGGTGGGGATGGATTACTATGTAGCCAGTCTGGTGATTGGAATGATGAAGGCACTAGAAGAAATGGTGGGGATGGATTACTATGTAGCCAGTCTGGTGATGGGAATGATGAAGGCACTAGAAGAAATGGTGGGGATGGATTACTATGTAGCCAGTCTGGTGATGGAAATGATGAAGGCACTAGAAGAAATGGTGGGGATGGAATACTCTGTAGCCAGTCTGCTGATGGGAATGATGAAGGCACTAGAAGAAACGGTGGGGATGGAATACTCTGTAGCCAGTCTGGTGATGGGATTGATGAAGGCACTAGAATAAACGGTGGGGATAGAATACTCTGTAGCCAGTCTGGTGATGGGAATGATGAAGGCACTAGAAGAAATGGTGGTGATGGGAATGATGAAGGCACTAGAAGAAACGGTGGGGATGGAATACTCTGTAGCCAGTCTGGTGATGGGAATGATGAAGGCACTAGAAGAAATGGTGGGGATGGAATACTCTGTAGCCAGTCTGGTGATGGGAATGATGAAGGAACTAGAAGAAACGGTGGGGATGGAATACTCTGTAGCCAGTCTGGTGATGGGAATGATGAAGGCACTAGAAGAAACGGTGGGGATGGAATAATCTGTAGCCAGTCTGGTGATGGGAATGATGAAGGCACTAGAAGAAACGGTGGGGATGGAATACTCTGTAGGCAGTTTAGTGATGGGAATGATGACAACAGTACAAGAAGTAGGTGGGGATTGAATATTCTGTAGCCAGTCTGGTTAAGGAAATTATATAGCCAATAGAGGAGGTTGTATAAAGGTGGAGTTCCCCTTGAAGCATATGTGTAATTGCTTACAGGATTTCGTACCTTGTCCTCAGGTTATTTGATGCTGATGCGGTGATGTGGGCCACTGGAGCCACCATACTTGTGTCATTGGTTCTGACCCTTTTCGCTTTGCAAACAAAGGTGAGACATCATTGATATTGTCAATTCTGTAGATAATAGTGAGCTACTAATACTACTGGTGATTTATATCTTGTAAGTGCCTGCACTAATCTGATCAGCAACACATACAACATGCAAACACCGGACCATAATAAAGATATTCAATAGAACTTTAAAGGAGCTGATCAATTTGTGGAACCGCTTTTAAGGTAATGAGACCCCTGATGATGAGCTCGGGGGTCTGCTGTTGGGATCTTCTACCATCAGCCATTAGCTCCAGTTACTGTACAATTGAAGTCAATATCAGCAGTCAATGACATTGCTCTTTAAGTGAAGGACACAACATGACATTGAAATATTTACGCCTCTATTTGTCGCTGTTATATCTCACTTAAATCTTTTATCTCTAGTGGGATTTCACCATCATGTCTGGGGGTCTTATGGTTGCTCTCTCGGTGTTGATATCTTTTGGCATATTAGCTGCCATCTTTAGGTCAATGGTAAGTACTACAAGAAAATATATGGTTCTTTTTGGGCCACATACACAGGACCCTATTCAGGATACGACAGATACTACCAATTGGGCATTGATTACCCATTAGTATCACAAAATTCAGGCTATGGTCGACTAGATAAGGCTCTGTTCACATCACGCATGAGTTTTGCGACGAAAGGTGAGGGTATGTTCACACGCTTAACAAAAAACTGTTGTAAAATACGGAGCTGTTTTCAAGGGAAAACAGCCTCTGATTTTCAGCTGTTTTTTAAACCACAAATGTTTTTTGAGGTGTTTTTTGCAGGCCGATTTTGGAGCTGTTTTTCTATCGACCCAATGAAAAACGGCTCAAAAAATGGCTCAAGAAGTGACATGCACTTCTTTTTTACGGGGCGTTTTTTTAATGCGCCATTTTTACAAACGGCCGCGTAAATAAACGCCCCATAGGAACGGAACGCCTTTTTTCCCATATTTTCAGCTGGTTTTTGGGGCGTTTACGGCCCGAAAAACGACTGAAAAGAAGCCGTGTGACCATAGCCTCACGTGCCGCTGTATAGGAATACAGTAGCATTTGCCACCCATAGGACTCGCGGTATATTTTTTTCATTGTATTCGTCTGTATAGAATAGCCTAGTCTCCTATGCTATTCTATACAGCAGAAAAAAATGCCATCTCACTGTGTATGCTAAACTACACTATTATGGCCTACGCCGGGTGCATGGGGCCCTATGGATATGCCAAACATAGTTTACGAAGGTGATGTGAACTGAAGTAGAAATTTTAGCTCCTGCTGACTCTTGTCTTTGCATTTTTAGTGGCTGAATATTGTCTATGCCTGCATCGGCACACTCATTTTTGGAATGGTAAGTAATGTTGTTCATTTGATTTTACAATTAAGGTAGAAATACCAAAATATATAAAAAAAAAAGATTAAAATAATTTATTCCTATGTCACGTTATCAACAGTAGAAGACACAGGCCATTTGTTAGAACAATTTCTCTCCCTGCGTTCCAATAACAACACCTCATGTTCTTCTGTCTCGCTGCTCAGTGTTATCACAGGGACAATACAACTTATAACAATCAATGAAAGATCTGATTTGATTTCTTACTTTTGCTGGACAAAAAAAAAGGATTCTGCTTGGTATGAGTCCCAGCATCCCTATGATAACAATGAGCTACAGAGGGCAGAGAAAGTGTTGCCATGAGGACATGGGCAGAGCACTTTACATGTTTGAAACAGCTATATAACAATAATGTGCTTTCTTTTCATACTTCATACATTTCTAACGCGGTTTTCTTTTTAGTACTTGGTTGTGGACACACAGCTAATCACAGGTGGAAAGCACCGTTATGCCGTGAGCCCTGAGGAATATGTCTTTGCTGCTCTGAATATTTATGTAGACATCATCAATCTCTTCATTCTCCTACTGAGTATCTTTGGGTTGTGTCGTTAATTACTTTCAAAGGTTTCCAATGTTAGAGTAGGATTACTGGATAAAGACAAAGAAGGGGTGTCTGTGGTGCCCATTACTGTACATTGCCTACTTTCATTGAAGCTCCAAAAACCACAATCAAATACAGATGCAAGAATGAGGACAATCTACCACATGCATTCCTTAAAAAATCTGTTTGACTTTAATTTTACTGTTCTTAAAGTTTGTAGATTATTTATTTTTTTGTGAGATTTCATTTGTAAATGTTTTTAAAATGTTCATTGTATAAATAACCTGTGTAGCAAATAACATTTTGTTCCCAATTGTTGCACAACTACTGTCTCATGTTTGCTTTTGACAGGACACAAAACATGAAATTTCTGTTTTACCATAATATATATATATATACATACACTACCGTTCAAAAGTTTAGGGTCACTTAGAAATTTCCTTATTTTTGAAAGAAAAGCACAGTTTTTTTCAATGAAGATAACATTAAATTAATCAGAAATACACTCTATACAATGTTAATGTGGTAATTGACTATTCTAGCTGCAAACGTCTGGTTTTTAATGCAATATCTACATAGGTGTATAGAGGCCCATTTCCAGCAACCATCACTCCAGTGTTCTAATGGTACATTGTGTTTGCGAACTGTGTTAGAAGACTAATGGATGATTAGAAAACACTTGAAAACCCTTGTGCAATTATGTTAGCACCGCTGTAAACAGTTTCGCTGTTTAGAGGAGCTATAAAACTGACCTTCCTTTGAGCTAGTTGAGAATCTGGAGCATTACATTTGTGGGTTCGATTAAACTCTCAAAATGGCTAGAAAAAGAGAGCTTTCATGTGAAGCTCGACAGTCTATTCTTGTTCTTAGAAATGAAGGCTATTCCATGCGAGAAATTGCCAATAAACTGAAGATTTCCTACAACGGTGTGTACTACTCCCTTCAGAGGACAGCACAAACAGGTTCTAACCAGAGTAGAAAGAGAAGTGGGAGGCCCCGCTGCACAACTGAGCAACAAGACAAGTACATTAGAGTCTCTAGTTTGAGAAATAGACGCCTCACAGGTCCTCAACTGGCAGCTTCATTAAATAGTACCCGCAAAACGCCAGTGTCAACGTCTACAGTGAAGAGGCGACTCCGGGATGCTGGCCTTCAGGGCAGAGTGGCAAAGAAAAAGCCATATCTGAGACTGGCTAATAAAAGGAAAAGATTAATATGGGCAAAAGCACACAGACATTGGACAGAGAAAGATTGGAAAAAAGTGTTAGGGAATCGAAGTTTGAGGTGTTTGGATCACACAGAAGAACATTTGTGAGACGCAGAACAACTGAAAAGATGCTGGAAGAGTGCCTGACGCCATCTGTCAAGCATGGTGGAGGTAATGTGGTGGTCTGGGGTTGCTTTGGTGCTTGTAAAGTGGGAGTTTTGTACAAGGCAAAAGGGATTTTGAATAAGGAAGGCTATCACTCCATTTTGCAACGCCATGCCATACCCTGTGGACAGCGCTTGATTGGAGCCAATTTCATCCTACAACAGGATAATGACCCAAAGCACACCTCCAAATTATGCAAGAACTTTTTAGGGAAGAAGCAGGCAGCTGGTATTCTATCTGTAATGGAGTGGCCAGCGCAGTCACCAGATCTCAACCCCATAGAGCTGTTGTGGGAGCAGCTTGACCGTATGGTACGCAAGAAGTGCCCATCAAGCCAATCCAACTTGTGGGAGGGGCTTCTGGAAGCATGGGGGGAAATTTCTCCCGATTACCTCAGCAAATTAACAGCTAGAATGCCAAAGGTCTGCAATGCTGGAATTGCTGCAAATGGTGCATTCCAAGACGAAAGCAAAGTTTGAAGGAGAAAATTATTATTTCAAATAAAAATCATTATTTCTAACCTTGTCAATGTCTTGACTATATTTTCTAGTCATTTTGCAACTCATTTGATAAATATAAGTGTGAGTTTTCATGGAAAACACAAAATTGTCTGGGTGACCCCAAACTTTTGAACGGTAGTGTACATACAGTGAAACCTCTCCAAAGACCACCCCTTCGAGAAGACCACCCCCTTGAACATACCAGATTTTCAGTTCCACCATATTCTTTATATACTACCCATCTTCTTTGAGAAGACCACCCCCCTAGCATATCACTTTGTAATGCACTTTTGGGTGGTCGTCTCAAAGAGGTTTCACTGTATATATAATTACAGATGGCAAATTGTGATAGTTACTCAGTACTACATGTGTTCCCACCCTCAGCCCACCCCCGCCATATGAGTTGATTTCTGGGGGCTTCAGCAGCTCGACTCTGGAAATCAACAGATCACCGGCTGGGCTGCATTTAGATAAGGGCACAACTACTATAATCATTTTAACTACTCACAATTGCCTAAATGTTAAAGGGGCTTTCCAGTCGGCCATCAATAGCTGATAGGTTGGGCTCTGAGTCTTGGGACCCCTGCTGATCAGCTGTTTTGAAGGGGCTCATACAAGCGCTGCTTCCCCTTCATTTCGTCTTGCGCACTGTGAATCTAGGACATGCATTTAATGGCGATTCACAGGTATTGCAGCCTTCTTCTTCCATTGAAGTGAATGGGAGAAAAGGCTGCAATACCGTGAATCGCCAATAAATGCGCGTCAAATATTCATAGTGCGCAAGGAAATATGAAGGGGAAGCAACGCTCCGGCCCCTTCAAAACAGCCCACCCAATTTGTTTAGTATTTTTGTCTTGCTAGAGTTAGGACAAATTATTCAGAAATGTAGAAAAACACTGATCTTCATCTTCGGGTCAGAACTAATCCTGACCACTGGACAGGCACCAACTGTTATTAATGTCAGATGACAACATCCCCACCGATTAAAATATCTTGAATCCTACACAGAACAGCAAAACTGATTAATGCCATGTGCATGGCCGGAGAAGGCGGTGCACGACACAGGAATTCAAGGAATACCAATAATGCCAGTTGCACACGACCGATGTGCCATTCGGGCCATTTTTAACGGCATCCGATAGTCTTCACAGACCCATTCACTTTAGCAGGTGAATCGGGTCTGTGAAAACGGACCCGATTTTCCTATCTTTCCACGGATCACTGACGGGACTCAGCCGGCTCACACTGGGTCGTGTGCATGAGGCATTAGCGTGCCCCTTTGTAATGCACCACCACCACACTAGACATGACAGCGTATTCGTTTTGCCCAGTGTTCTCCTTTAATTTCATTCCTAGCAATTATGGCTAGCCTAGTAATTACGAGTAGGGAGTCTAACGCATATTTTGGGTGTTTTCCATCCATCTGCTGATTACTGTAAATGCACATTTTCTCTCCCCATATTTACGGAGTGGCTCCTTCTAATGTGATATAAGGGCAGGTGACACGCTCACTATGAAATGAAGTGATGGTAGTGCACTTATAGTCCTGGCTACCAAGATGGCATAGATTATTGGTTGAGTTCAGGGGGGCATTTGTCTCCCTGGCAGATTATTTCTTTAGCATTGAATATGTTGCTTTTTGCAGGTGGTTATTATAGGTGGACAGACTAGTTCATTACATGACTGCAATGGAGAATCTTAGATACTTCAATATTCGGATGGTTCTTTACTTCTCAAGCACCTAAGGCGGCTACACGCATTAACCCCTTCCCTCCACAGCCATTTTTCCTTTTTTTCGACCCAACTTCCAAGAGCCATAACATTGTTTTTGTAGATATGGCTGTTTGAGGACGGGACAAGTTGTAGTTTTTCATGGCACTATTTATTGCACCATGTAACATGCTGGGAAAAATAGGAAAAAACACAAACCAGCGATTCCTCCATTGCTTTGGGGGTTTTGTTTTCATGGCATTCACTGTGCAGTAAAAAGATGTTAACTTTGTTCTGCGGATCAATACAGATTACGACGATATCAAATTTATATAGTTTTGTATTATATTTTACTACTTCGACAAGGAATTTTTTTTTTTTAAAAATAACAGCAATTCCAGCATTTGATTTTTACTGCATTCACCGTGCGTGATAACTGATGTTATAATGTAATAGTTCCGATTTCTTACAGACACAGCGATTGTTCTTTTACATTTTTTTTTAGTTTTAATATATATATTATATATTAAAAAAAAATTATATATATTTTTTTTTAATGTTGTCCCCCTAGGTGACTTGAACCACTGATCTTTGGTTCACTTGCACAATATACTAATGTATTGCAGTATATTGTGATTTTTTACAGGCACCTATTAACTCGAGGGCTTAATAGGAGCACACAAAAGGCAGAACTGGGGGGCCTTTATTAGGCCCCCAGGCTGACATTACCACCATAGGAGCCCCATGGCCACGTTTCTAATGGCTTAGATTCTGTGGTCGCTGCTCGTTGCAGTGATGTTGGCTGCAGACATGCTCAACTTATGGAGCAGGCTCAACCCGTGAGCCTACTCCATACACCCCCAGCCTCAGCAGACGTCAGGGCAGGGTTGAATAACTGCCAGCCAACTGGTATCCCCCCCCCCCCGATATCCCCAAAAATATGCATGCTCCCCCCCCAAAAAAAAAATGTACGTGTATGTATGTATGTATATATATATATGATATCAATGAGAGAAACTAGACATGGCCCGCACATCCACTGTATACTATGATCAATTGTGGCTAGGCAAAATTATTAAATATGAACGAGAGCTTCTTTGTAACATTTTGATCAAATTGTATGCAAGCCCACTTGCCACTTCACGGCGACCTCTTAAAAGTGGCTCCCTACTCTATCGGTTGCACCACCGCGTGGCGGTCACCGCCACTGTAGCGCCGCTCCTGCAGAGGGAGCAACCCAGAGACCCAAAAGCACCCATACCATCAGGCCAAGCCTCCTTGGCTCTGGGCCACGTCCCCCCACAAGTGCAGCACCACAGCAACAGACACCACCCCACAGCAGCACAACAAGTGAACTGATGGAATAAGCTCACCTTACCATGCGCCCCCAGTGGCCCACTGAGAGTACAAGCAGGAACACTTATGAGGTCATTCCTAAATTAAAATCAGCTGGGCCAAAAGTAAGGAGTGCTGGTACCAAGTAAAACAAAACAAATGAGGGGGGATAGATTCTGTATCATATCAATGAGAGAAACTAGACATGGGCCGCACATCCACTGTATACTATGATCAATTGCGGCTAGGCAAAATTATTAAATATGAACGAGAGGCCTCAGCAGACGTCAGGGCAGGGTTGAATAACTGCCAGCCAACTGGTATCCCCCCCCGATATCCCCAAAAATATGCATGCTCAGCCAGGGGCTTAGCGATGCAAAGGTTCTTCTTAGCCCCCCACCAAACTTCTCATGGCCGACAACCCGCAGCTTTCAGCTGCATCGCTGGGTCTCCTAAGTGATCCAACAATGCAGCACTAGCAGCCAGGGGCGTTACTAAGGACTTAAAACATCAGGGGGAATAGCCACAATACATATGTGCCCCCTCCCCCAAAAAATTTTTACGTGTATGTATGTATGTATATATATATATATATATATATATATATATGAGACAGCATATCTATAGCAATACGACCCTATGCCTATGGATAGGATTAGATACAGTGGCTCAGCAGACAGTATCACACATGATAGGATTAGGAAGTCCACCGTCCAGCAGCACCAGCTTTAAAAGTATAGATGGGTGCACGCCTTGGGAACCCAAACACAGTTTCATATCCAATAAACATCCAATGATAGCAGCAGCTTGAGAAAGGCTCACAGAGCCGAAACGTCGCACGAGGGCTATTGAAGCTATTTTTTTACCTTGACATTGGAGTGCTGCCTATCATTGGATGTTTACATGATAGGATTAGATATAGTGGCTTAGCAGGCAGTATTACACATGATCGGATTAGATATAGGGCCCAGCAGAGGGTATCACACATGATAGGATTAGATACAGTGGCTCAGCAGACCGTATCACACATGATAGGATTAGATACAGTGGCTCAGCAGAGAGTATCGCACATGATAGGATTAGTTACAGTGGCTCAGCAGACAGTAGCACACATGATAGGATTAGATACAGTGGCTCAGCAGACAGTATCACACATGATAGGATTAGATAAAGGGCCCAGCTCGCTGACATTGCGGCTCCAGTGCTGGACCCAGGAAAGGTAAGTATAAGAATTATTTTACTTTTTTGTGTGTTACTAATTATTTTTGTGTGTTTGTGTTTTTTTACAAGTGCGGTTGTTGGACTACTTCAGATTCGAGGACTACTTCGATTACTGCATTTTTTAAATTCTTAATAAAATAGATAACGAGGGTTGAGCATGGGATTCTTATTTCAATAAAATATATTATCTATGTCTTTGTATTTGTTTAAACTTTATAACTATCACCTTAATAATGGCCGCTGGCTGATTGACAACGTCCATTATGAAGGGGGGACTTAATGTTAGACATGAAGAGGCTAACACTAACCCCCATTATTACCCCGGTACCCACCGCCACCAGGGGTATCGGGAAGAGCCGAGTACGATCCAGTACCCGACCATCTGTAGTGACGGAGGGACACTGGGGCGGCCGCAGGCTGGTATTAGTAGGCTGGGAAAGCCCAAAAACAGTGGCCCTTCCCACCCTGGTAATGCTAGGCTGCTGCGTTGTATCGGGCTGGTTATAAAAATGGGGGAACCCCACATCATGCTGTCCAAATATTTATATAAAAAAAATATATATATGTGGTGTCCCCTCCATTTTTCATAACCAACCAGATACAATGCAGCAGCAGCCTAGCATTACCAAGGAAGCCACTGTTTTTGGCCTTTCCCAGCCTAATAATACCAGCCTGCGGCCGCCCCAGTGCCTGACCATCACTACAGATGGTCAGGTACTAGATTGTACCCAGCTCTGCCTAGCACCCCTGGCATAGACCTAAAATTTTTTATTGAAATAAACCCCCCTCCCCACAACCCTCATTAACTATTTTATTGAGAAAAAAAAACAGTCATCGAAGAAGTCCTCGAATCCGACGTAGTCCAACGACCGAACCTGTAAAAAAAACAAAAAAAAAAACACTAAAAACATTAGTAAGGGCCTGTTCACATCACCGCTGGTTCCGTCGGGTTAACCCCTCAAAAAAAATGCAAACTGAAACCTCTGCCTCCGTTTCCCTCACCATTAATCTCAATGGTGACGGAAACGTGGCTAAAGGTTTCTGTTTGTCACCGCTGTGGCAGATTTCCGTTATTTTGCATTGTCGACTGCGCTATTGATTCCGCCAAAACAACGGAACCCGTTCATAACGGTGACAAACGGAAACCATTAGCAAAGTTTCCATCACCATTGAGACCAAGCTAAGGTTTCCGTTTGCCTTTCCGTTGAGGGGTTAACCCGATAGAACCCCTCAATGGAAGGGCAGCGGTGATCTGAACAGAACAGGGCCTTAGATACAGGGCCCATGTATGATACAGTTTGTTGGACCCTGTATCTAAGCCTAATGTAGGCTTAGATACAGGGTCCAGCAGACAGTATTCTTATGCAGTATAAGCGGGGGCCCTGTATCTAAGCCTAACAAACAAATGCCAAGAAGGCAAGAAATAGCCTAATTTCCCAGCTACCATAAAAAGTTTTCATAGTAATCTTTATTGTGCTATATAATATTATTAATATAATTATTAGAGTAGCCCCCCCGACATGTTTCGCCACTGATGCAGCGTCCTCAGGGGTTATCGGGGCTAGTCCTGAGGACGCTGCATCAGTGGCGAAACATGTCGGGGGGACTACTCTAATAATTTTAACACATGCTTGGAGATTAGGGCACAATACTTATCTATCAAGGGGACTGTTGCTGATCCCAGCGGTCCCTGTGTTTAGGTTGCACGTCTTGTCTGACAGACGTTGTATACACGTGCACTCTGCAACAAATACTCCACCCTGCTGGCCCGCTCCAAGCACTGGAAATTTTAACTCTTTGTTTTCTTTTGTCTGTGAGTCCTTTGCTAAATATAGCACAATAAAGATTACTATAAAAACTTTTTATGGTAGGTGGGAAATGAGGCTATTTCTTGCCTTATTGGCATTTGTTTGTTAGTTCATAATCTCAGCCTGCCAGCTACCAAGGGTCTATCATATTTGTCAACTGTATCTAAGGGGGGATTCACACGAGCGTGTATTCGGTCAGTGCGGGCCGCGTGGTTTTCACGCGGCCCGCATGGACCAATACAAGTCTATGGGGCAGTACAGACAGTCCGTGCTTTTTGCGCAGCGTTTGTCTGCTGCGCAAAAAGCGCGACAGGTTCAATAACTCTGCGTATTTCGCGCATCACGCACCCATTGAAGTCAATGGGTGCGTGAAAATCACGCGCATCACACGGAAGCACTTCCGTGGGACGAGCGTGATTCGCGCAACAGCAGTGAAAAGGATGAATGAAAACAGAAAAGCACCACGTGCTTTTCTTTTTCCGAACATCCAAACGGAGTGTCTTTGCGATGAGCGAAGCCGGACAAGCGAACCGAACTTCACCGGGTTCGGCCAAACTCGTTTTGGCCGAACCCGGCAAAAAAATTATCGGTACGCGACGTCAGGAGATAGTCACTGTCCATGGTGCTGAAAGAGTTAAACTGTTTCAGCACCATGGACAGTGACTTCCGATCCCAATATACATGAACCTGTAGAAAAAAAAAATAAGTTCTGACTTACCGATAACTCCCGGCTTCTTCCTCCAGTCTGACCTCCCGGGATGACAATTAAGTCCAAGTGACAGCTCCAGCCAATCACAGGCCAAGCACAGGCTGCAGCGGTCACATGGACTGGCGCGTCATCCAGGGAGGTGGGGCCCGATGTCAAGAGAGGCGCGTCACCAAGGACGCGTCACCAAGGCAACGGCCGGGAAGTTCTCGGTAAGTACGAACTTTTTCTTTTTTTTCTACAGGTTTTGCGATATTGTGTTCGGCATTCACTGTCGAGGGTGCTGAAAGAGTTAGCTCTTTCAGCACCTTGGACAGTGACGGGCGTCGACTAGCCTCATCTCTATGATGGCGGCTGCGCAAAAATCACGCAGCCGCGCATCAGACACGGATGTCACACGCAGCTGTCAAATGGTTTTTGCGCGCGCAAAACGCCGCGTTGTTTGCGCGCGCAAAAACGCAACGCTCGTGTGAATCTGCCCTTAGCCTAACACAGGGTAGGCTTTAAAAGGGGTTGTCCAGTCACTAAACATTGATGGCCTATCCTCAGGATAGGCCATCAATAGCAGATGGTCCCGGGTGTAGGACCCCAACCCGCTACCAATCAATTGTTTTGAAGGGGGTGCAGCCACTTGTACGTACGCGGCTTCCCCTTCATTTCCCTTACTTGCCCACACTGTGAATCGCTGACACGTCCATGTCGGCCATTCAGTGTGAGAAAGTGACCGGAATGAACGGGAAGTAGCGCTCGTATGAGCAGCTGCACCCCTTCAAAACAGCTGATTGGCAGGGGGTCCCATGTGTAGGACCCCGACCCATCAGCTTCAGCAAGTCCGTAATATTAAACTTACCCTCCTCTTCGGCCGCAGCGGAGGTCCTCACTCCATCAAGTGTCGGGATGTTATGCGCTGCGCACATCGCTGTGACGTCAGAACCTCCGCTGCGCTACATAAAGAGGGAGGGTAAGTACTGTCAGTTACTACAGTAACAAGGGCCCATGTAATTTATTACATAGGCCCCAGTTACTATAGTAACTTTTCATTGATTTGGCCACTGTGCATGTGTTTTCAATGGGGAGAGGGAAATAAGACAAATAAAGGATCAGGTGTATTGAAACCAACATGCCCGTTCCACCCCACCCTCATCTGACATTGGGTGGGAGGGGTCATGTGCCCCCCCCCCCCATACACTTTAGATCATCGGCCGATCCCACAGAGTTCTGTCTAATGTCTTTGGGCACATTTATTGTAGGGCCCCGGGGTTGCAGCATTTTATTCCAGCCTTTAATTAACTACAGCAAACCTTTTTTTTATTTATTCAGGCTTAGATCGATTTGTGATTCACAGACTTTAACAAATGATATTTCAATGATTAAAGGAGTTTTCCCATCAGAGACATTTATGGCATATCCTGTGTCGGTCAGATATATGTGGGTCCCACCTCTGGACCTGCACCTATCTCTAGAATGGAGCCCCTTAAACACTGTTCTACCGCTCTGTGTTGTGGCTGAAGATTGTGATTCCCAACCATGACTTACAGAAACAGCGTCGCTCGCTAAGCTTCGCCGTTTCCGTAAGTCCCATCGGACTGACTGGTAGTTACGGAAACAGTGTAACTCACATGCTGCGCTGCTTTCGTAACAGCCATTCACTACTATGCAAGTTACAGAAACATAGCTCCTACGCAGTTTCCGTAATTCATGGTCAGAAATCACGATTCAGCCACAACACAAAGCGGTAGAACTGGGTTTAGGGGGCCCCTTTCTAGAGATAGAGGAGGGACCCGCATCACTCTGACATTTATTAAATATCCAGGTCATAAATGTCTGATGGGAAAACCCCTTTAAACATAAAAAAAAACAAAAAACTGAAAATATGCAACTATCAATTCAGAATCTGAACAACATCCACTTTTATAATAAATTGGGAAAGAAAAATACAGGAGACGAGATTTTATTTTTTATTTTTTAAGTTAGAAGTGGAACCAACAGGAAGTCCTTCCTTTATGCTTCGTCTTTCTTTTGGATCTACTTCTGGTTTTTGCCCAAAGACTGCTTGTGTGATTTCAGCGTTTTTGGCATTTCGACAAATTAAAATACACAAGTCTCTTCCCCCTTATCTGGTGCTCAGTGAGGCCACTGTTAGGGTATGTTCACACGCAAACACAAAACTTTTGAAAATACGGAGCTGTTTGCAAGGGAAAACAGCTTCTGATTTTCAGACGTTTAAACCACTCGCAATTTTCACTGCCGTTTTTGGAGCTGGGAGTCCCTGCCTCGCCACGAGACAACTGTCCCGTACTGTAATCATGGTTACAGTACGGGACAGTTGTCCTGCAGCGAGGCAGGAACTCCTAGCATCCAACATAACTATGATGCTAGGAGCCCGGCTCCCTGCAGTGTGTTCGGTCCGGGACTTGCGGCCGAAATACGTTCCGTCCTTTACAGACCGAACATGCTCGTGTGAATCCAGCCTTAGGATATGTGCACACACTAGACTAAAAACGTCTGAAAATACAGGAGCTAAGGGAAACCAGCTCCTGATTTTCAGACATTTTTTTAATCAAAGTCGTGTTTTTCGCTGCGTTTCTTACAGCCGTTTTCTGAGCTCTTTTTCAACAGAGTCTATGAAAAACGGCTGAAGAAGTGACATGCACTTTTTCACGGCCATTTTTTTTTACGCAGTCGTTTTTCAAAATGGCCACGTAAAAAAATGGCCCTGTTGGAACAGACCGCCGTTTTCCAATCAATGGGCAGATGTTTGGAGGTGTTCTGCTTCTGATTTTTCAAAAAAATGGCCGAAAATTAGCTGTGTGAACATACCCTTAGGGTATGTTCACACGACCTATTTCCAGCCATTTTTCAGGCCGAAACACCCCGAAAAACTGCTAAAAATGTGGGGGCAGAACGCCTCCAAACATCTGCCCATTGATTTCTTGAGCCGTTTTGAGGAGCCGTTTTTCATGGACAATAGAAAAACGGCTCCAAAAACAGCTAACACAAATGCCGCAAAAAAGGGCTGAAAATCAGGAGCAGTTCTTGAAAACTGCTCCATATTTTCAGCCACTCTTTGTTAAAGAGGCTCTGTCACCAGATTTTGCAACCCCTATCTGCTATTGCAGCAGATCGGCGCTGCAATGTAGATTACAGTAACGTTTTTATTTTTAAAAAACGAGCATTTTTGGCCAAGTTATGACCATTTTTGTATTTATGCAAATGAGGCTTGCAAAAGTACAACTGGGCGTGTTGAAAAGTAAAAGTACAAGTGGGCGTGTATTATGTGCGTACATCGGGGCGTGTTTACTACTTTTACTAGCTGGGCGCTCTGAAGAGAAGTATCATCCACTTCTCTTCAGAACGCCCAGCTTCTGGCAGTGCAGATCTGTGACGTCACTCACAGGTCCTGCATCGTGTCGGCCACATCGGCACCAGAGGCTACAGTTGATTCTGCAGCAGCATCAGCGTTTGCAGGTAAGTAGCTACAGCGATTTACCTGCAAACGCCGATGCTGCTGCAGAATCATCTGTAGCCTCTGGTGCCGATGTGTCCTCGCTCGTCTGACACGATACAGGACCTGGGGAAGTGATGTCACAGCGTGATCTCTGGAGAACACAGCTGTGTCTTGCCTGCCAGAAGCTGGGCGTTCTGAAGAGAAGTGGATGATACTTCTCTTCAGAACGCCCAGCTAGTAAAAGTAGTAAACACGCCCCGATGTACGCACATAATACACGCCCAGTTGGACTTTTACTTTTCAACACGCCCAGTTGTACTTTTGCAAGCCTCATTTGCATAAATACAAAAATGGTCATAACTTGGCCAAAAATGCTCGTTTTTTAAAAATAAAAACGTTACTGTAATCTACATTGCAGCGCCGATCTGTTGCAATAGCAGATAGGGGTTGCAAAATCTGGTGACAGAGCCTCTTTAAGCGTGTGAACATAGCCTTAGGTTGCGGAGATCAGATCGAACAGGGACAGTTAAAGAAATAAAACAAACTTTAGCTGCATCTGATCCCAGGATGTTATATATTTTTAAAAAAAATACAAAAAGGAGTTAAAAAATGTGGGCGTACACCACAACCAATGGGTGACTTCAGCCTATGGATTCATTCAGACAAGTGTATTGTACCCCTGTTTAACTGCCCATATTTTGGAATAGAAAAACAGGAGATCTGGGTCTTCTATTTATAAAAAGGGTTTCCAAAAATGCGGGTCTGTTACGTCCATGTGAAATAAGCCTTAGGTCTCATTCAAACTGCAAATCCCGGCACAACTGCGGGTATAATGACCGGAACTAACAGCATCATAGGATCTGCCATTCGGTTAGTACATATCATTAGACTAGTGGATGGGCCAGGGATTGTGGCCATGATACAAACACTAAAATGTGGCCACAATACAGAAGTCTGAATGACGCCTTAATCTGATTTTCCATGTAAAATCTTTGCCACATTGAAGATTGAATAGCTTCTCCTTGCGTGAATTTTTTTATGTTTTTGGAGACTTCCTTTTTGTGTAAAACCTTTCCCGCACTCCAGACAAGAGAATGGTTTCTCCACTATGTGGCTTTTCTGATGGTAGAAAACACATTTTTTGTACCTGAAGCTTTTCTCACATTTAGAACATGGAAAGTGGTTTTCAGCACCAGCGTCAATACTTTGGTGGTCGCTAAGCAGTAGTTTCCGCTTGAAGTTTTTTCCGCATTCAGAACACGGAAAACCTCGTGCCTCCTCATGGCTTTTCACATGCAAGGCAAGATTTATTTTGCGTGTAAAGTATATGCCACACTCAACACACGGAAAAATCTCAACCTTGGTCTTCGAGCTGGAGTGGGAACTTGGAACAAAACTTTTATTAGATTCAGGATTTTCCTTACTTCCGGGGATATTGTCTGTGGGGTCAGGTAAAGATTCAGAGTTTAAAGAATCTGAAGCAAAATTTTTTACACCAATTTCTTCAGGTCTAAGGGAAGTATTGGAGCTTTCTCCATGAAAGTCTGGTTGTATCTCCCTTTCTTCTTTTTGACAATCAGAAGACGAATGTTCTTCCACGAAGTCACTGGTGTTGTGTTCACCTGAAAAATAAAAAATATGCACAGATACAAAGTGCAATATTCCAAAAATCTATACTATACAAGATCTCAAAAAGGTTAGAGACATGCATTACCCAGCGATGAGAGTTCATTATCCATCAAGACGTCAGAGTATAAATCCTTGTGTCCTTTTAAGTATTCCCATTCATCTCTGGAGAAATACACAGCGATATCCCCATAACGTACAGGAACCTGCTATAGATATAAGAGCACATTCACCATAGGTGCTTTGGGCGACTGCTCCACTTTTTGTACATGAGGTCTATTGTCTTCTAAGTCATTAGAGGTCCAATGATTTGGGAATTAAAAGTATAGTAGCACATGAGAATACATAATACATCTTATTAGGGGGAATCCACATCTTCCAGAATCCTGTAGTACCCCCTTTTCCCTGCCTGCAAGCCCCCTGTAAACATTCAGTAATCTCCTCACTCACTATCTAGGGTAAGAAATAAAACAATAAAGAGGGGGATGGAGGGAGATGCAGCTGATGTCTCTGTGAGATGCATGCTGTGAGAGGGGAGGCAGAGCTAAAGTGTGATCTGATAGGCAACAACTCTTAGGGTAAGTTCACACAGGGCGGATATGCTGCGTATAAGGTACAGGTAATCTTGGTGTTGTTTTTTCGCTGGAATGTCCGCTGTGAAAAACAGAAGCGCAAAGACACACAAAAAAAACCAAAACTGCCATACTTACCCTCTGATGTCCTGCAGACTGGCCTCCTAGGATAACGTTTCATCCCATGTGATTGGCTGCAGCAGTCAGATGGGTCGAAACGTCATCCCCGGAGGGTGGCCTAGACAAAGCACAGAATTCTGTGTAAGTATGATATCCCCCCCAGAGTTGTGATCGCAGCTTTTCGGCCACAAAAATCGCAACATCTGGTATTTGTTGTGGGTTTTATCACCCATTGAATTCAATGGGGAAAACCCACAGAACTAAAGCAGCAATTACACAAATACAATGGACATGCTGCGGATTAAAAAAAAAATGCATGTCAATTTGAGTGTTTTTCTGCATATTTACGCAGCATGTGGGTAAGATTTCCACTCTGCTGCTACTTTATTATGCTGAGGATTTTCGCAGTATTTACGCTACTTATGAACTTACCCTTAGGCCTTATTCACACGGGCCGTGTTTGGTTTGTGATATACGGACCGCATGTCGGCCGCATTTCCCGGACCGAACAGTTCAGGGAGCAGTATTCCTGCGGGGAGGCAGGGACACCAAGCGTCATACATAACTATGATGCTAGGAGCTCGGCTCCCTGAACTGTTTTCGGTCCGGGAAATGCGGCCAACACGCGGTCCGTATATCACGGACCAAACACGTCCATGTGAATAAGGCCTAAATGTTTTGCATTCTATGATAAGTTTCAATATTGGAACATTCTAACACTTCTGAACATATGAATGTTCTACCTTTGACATTCTTGTAGAAAAACCCCACGCCGCGCCGTGCTCACCTCTCCAGAAAGCAGCTGAATGATTTGGTTGGTTACTTCTAGAATCTTTGTGTTATTTTCCGGTGTTGGGGGAGGAGAGGAAGGAATCTTGGACTCCTGGGTTCTGCTCCATCCATCGATAACACAAAGACCACCGTTCATTAATGGCTGATCACCGGATGTCTTCTTGACCAGCGTGTACTCCTGCATTTTGAGAGGCAATGACATTAGTTTTCTGGAAACCTTTAATGCAATGGATGAGATCGGAACATTGAATTTCCTCACCTCTCCAGACAACAGGTAGATTATGTCTAGGGTTAGGTTTAAGATCTTCTTAGTCATGCGAGTGCCGCTGTTGTCCATCCTGAAGACGTAATTAGTTAAAACTTCCCCTAGGTGGTTTCTGTAAGTTGGGTAGACAAAAAAAAAACAACAAAACATTGCACATAGCCTTTAACCTCTTAAGAATGCAACTGTATTTTAGGCCTTACTGATTAATTTTTTTTTCCCCCGGTTTTGGCATAACAGCAACTTCATTCTATGGGCCATTACAATCGCGACAATCTCAAGCGCATATTTTTTTTCTTAATTTTTAATACTTCTGAACGAAAACACATCTGTATAGAAATAAAAAGAATATGCTTTTACTTTAAAAAAAAAAAAGTTTCTATTTTTTTTTCTATCTTCCAGGGGATTTGAACTTGTGATCCTCCGATCGCTTCTATAATACATTGCAATGCAGCTGTATTGCAATGTATTACAGACAGGCAACCTATTAGGCAGGGCTCACAGATATCTACCAGCTACCCTGGGAAACCATCATTTTCAAATCCGCACCATGACAGTTTTTCAAAACGGCCGCGTAAAAAAACAAACAGCCTGTCGGAACAGAACGCCATTTTTCCCATTGGGAAAATGTTTGGAAACATTCTGCGACCGATTTTTCGGCCGTTTACAGCCGAAAATAAGCAGTTGAAAAAAAAATATACCCTAAAAGTCACTACACCTGGATTCAGTGGCCGCCTTAAAAGGCAAGACGGGCATCGGGTGACCGCTGTTTGATATAGGTGCGGGTGTATAAATGTATAGGGGTATGTTCACACAATATTAAAGAGGCTCTGTCACTAGTTTATAACTGCCCTATCTCCTACCTAATCTGATAGGCACTTTAAAGATGTAGATTACTGCTGTTTCTTTGTATTTTAAAAGATTTATTTTTGAAAAAAAATGTTTTATGCATATTTGTTCTTATTGCCCAACTGGGCGTTTTCTTACTTTTCACCAAGTGGGTGTTGTATAGAAAAGTGTATGATGCTGACCAATCAACGTCATACACTTCTCTTCATTCCACCCCAGCTTGATCCACAGCACGATCTCACAAGATCACGCTGTGACGTCACATCCTCCCACAGGTCCTTCACCGGAGAGATGGAAGACTGAACAGACATCGCCTCCAGCCGTGCCAGCACGTTTATCCGAATCTGCAGCGGCTGGAGGCGCTCCAGTGAAGGACTCGCGGGAGAAAGGGACGTCACAGTGTGATCTCGCGAGATCACGCTGTGGATTAAGCTGGGCTGGAATGAAGAGAAGTGTATGATGCTGATTGGTGAGCGTCATACACTTTTCTTTACAATGCCCACTTGGTGAAAAGTTTAAAAAGAACACCCAGTTGGGCATGAAGAACAAATTTGCATAAATCTTAAAATGTTCATAACTTTGTCAAAAATAGTTTGTAAAAAAAAATGTTAAAAAAACCCACAAAAAAAAACAAACACAAAAATCACCACTAGTTATCTACATTAAAGTGCCTATTAGATTAGGTAGGAGATCGGGCAGTTATAAACTGGTGACAGAGTCTCTTTAAGTGGAGGCTGAAAAAGTTTGTGGGAGGTTTCAGGAAAATTCTGCCCTTAGATAGGCCAGGAGTTGTTTTTTTTGGCACTACGGTGCGGATCCCCTTTGAAAACAATGGGAGGCAAAGTAGAGTCGTTTTCCAGGCCGATTCTGAAACTGAAAAAGCAGTGTGTAAAAAAAAATATGTAAATTGTGTGAACATACCCCAAGATGGGACTAGCCCTTTGATGCCAGGATCAGGACAGTGAAGTTTTTGGCTCAGCTTTTTTTTTTTTTAGCCACAACCAGAAGTGGATCCAAAAGGAAGGAGAGGTAGAAAGAAAAGACAGATGCATCTCCTTGCTTCAGTGTCGACTTTCGTATTTGGCTCTAAAAACTGCATCAAAACTGTGTGTGTGATCCTGGCCCAACGGGGTTGTCTCAGCAGGTGTCCCCATAATTTCCAGCTCTCCTACATTTGTATAAACATCCCTTGTTCCAATTCCTTTTTGGTTTCTGCAGACAAACTCATGCGATTGAAAGGCTGGATTCACACATCGCATATTTGGTGCAGATTTTGCAGCAGTTTTTGATTCAAAGCCAGTAGTAGATCCAGGAAGACGGAGATGTATTAGTTCCTCCTTAATATTTCCCATTTGTTTTAAAAACTACTATTGGCTTTGTGTGAATGAATTTACTCATGATTATAGCCCCACGTTGTCTTACCTTGCTGCACTGGTGATATTCTGAAGCACTGAGGTACAGGGTGTGTCTCGTTCTTATAGCCTGCACTTAAAGGGGCACTCCCAGAATAAAAAATGATCACCTGTCCACAGGAGAAATGATCACCTATCTGCAGGATAGCGCTGTACGCAGCTGTTTCTCGGGCAGTAAGGCTATGTTCACACTGAGTTTTTTGACGCAGAAACTGCACCAAAAAACTCGTCAAAAACGGCCCAAAAATGCCTCCCATTGATTTCAATGGGAGGCGGAGGCGTCTTTTTCCCACGAGCGGTAAAACTGCCTCGCGGGAAAAAGAAGCGACATGCCCTATCTTTGGTCGTTTACGCTTTTGACCTCCCATTGTCTTCAATGGGAGGCAGAGAAAGCGTATTTCGCCGCGTTTTATGCCTGCGGCGCTGAATGGCCGCAGGCGAAAAACGCAGCGAAAATCGGCGTGCAGGGAGAGGAAAATCTGCCTCAATCTTCCAAACTGAATTTTGAGGAACAAAATTCCGCCTGCAAAAAACTCTGTGTGAACATAGCCTAAGGAGGAACAGGGGGTTTGGGACCCCCATTCTCGCAATCGGTGGGGGTCCCATTGATCAGACAATGATCACTTATCCTGTGGATAGGACATATCTTCTGATTCTGGGAATACTCCTTCATTGAATACAAGCTGGTGCATAGCAGCAATAAAATGTTTTGTCCTGTTTATGGTTGGGGCTCCACGGCGACAAATCCCTGCGATATGATGCGTATATTAGACGCGTATATTTGCACTTCATAAAAGGACCTCAATTGGATTTCTGTGATAATCTTAAAAAGTCCAACATTTAGATTTTTTCCATTGCGACACGTGACGTCATATATACACGTGCAATGTCATACGTTCCCATAGGCTAAGGTTACATGCATTATTGTATAAGATGAAATGCAATATAAGCGCGGGATCCGCGGTGATTATACACATGCGATGCTTACGTGCCCAAACCATGTAAGTTTATAGGTTCGCATTACATTGCGTGTGTACAAGTCTTGCGTTTAGGATCATGGCAGAAACACAATTGAAGTCCCTCCCCCGACTACCTACTATGGACTGCGAGTTTATGCTGCGATCTCCGACCAGATCACATCACGTGCGATATGTCGCTAATGCCCCGGCCTTAGTGTGCAGGCGTGATAATCACGAGCATTTAAACGTCATTGGCCCATGTTCTATGTCTTAGTGTTTTATAGGGCATGTTCACACCAGGTGCAAACTACAGTGCAATGTAAGTAAATGCAGTTTTCACAATAGACTTTGCGGTCTAGTCTACTGCGGAAAGTGGCGGTATCTGAGTGTATAGCTCAACCTTGCCGCTACAATGGTCGGTATCTGCGTAAAAATCCGCACAAGTATTTGCTGTGCATTTCTCTGCCCTGTGTGAACATACCTAGATTTAGGCCCCATGCACACGACCGTAAAAATCATCCACAATTACGGTTTATTTACGGGAAGGTGTCCGGCCGTAGAAGTGTACCGACAAAGATAGGACATGTCCTATCTTTTGCTTTTCATTGTCCATGCTTCTGTACTCTGTATGGGAGAATGGGCCGAAAATGCCCATTGGCGGCCGCCCGTGCCGGCAATCGAGGCCCTTGATTACGGGCACGGCCGTGTGCATGAGGCCTTAATGTATATTTAGAAGCATCTGGAAAATGCAGGGTCTCATACAGCTACAGTGTTATGGTGGACATATGTGGCTGGATCTTGGGAAAGTGGGCATTGTGATGGGCATTGTGACTGTCATAGGAGCATTGTGAACGGCAAAAAGAGCATTGTAACTGTCATAGGCCCATTGTAGCTGACATGCGGCCTTGTAAGGGTATGTTCACACGATTAACAAAATACGTCTGAAAATACGAAGCTGTTTTCAAGGGAAAACAGCTCTTGATTTTCAGACGTTTTTCGCGGCGTTTTTTACGGACGTTTTTGGAGCTGTTTTTCAATAGAGTCTATGAGAAAACGGCTCCAAAATGTCCCAAGAAGTGTCCTGCACTTCTTTTGACGAGCCGTCATTTTACGCGCCGTATTTTGACAGCGACACGTAAAATGACAGCTCGTCTGCACAGAACATCGTAAGACCCATTGCAAGCAATGTGCAGATGTTTGCCGACGTATTGGAGCCGTCTTTTCAGGCGTAATTCAAGGCGTAAAACGCCTCCATTACGTCTGAAAAGAGGTCGTGTGAACATACCCTTACTGTCATAGGGGCATTTTGGTTGACATGCAGCATTGTAACCGTCATAGGGGCATTGTGGCTGGCATGGGGCTTTGTAGGTGTCATGGGGGCATTGTCTCTGCCATAAGCCTAAAAAAATAGAAGAAAATGAAAATGTGGTGTATAAAAATGATATAAAGAAAAACTTTTATTAGACACGAAAAAAATCAGCAAAAATCGCGTCAATGTCCCAACAAATAAAAAAATTATAGAACTTACGCATAGCTAAACTGTTTTTGGACAGGAAAACCCCAAATACCTTGATCCTGAAGCGGTTAATCCAGATAAAAGCAGCCAGATATCACATCTGGAAGAACTTATGGCTTGGATGATGCATTTTTAGACGGCATGGTCTTTACTCATAGCCAAGGGCTCTGTTCACACTGCGTTCAGTGTTTATGTCAGAGGTATACGTCGGGAGGACTCTTGAGGTATATCTCTGATGGAAGGCTATAACATATGCCACTGTATCTACATACAGTGGGATACACCGCCCATAGGCTCCCACAGTAAAAATATATATTTTTTTAAATGGCCCTCTGCTGTACTGCCTGTCATGCTGCACCCGCAACATGCCTGTCACATCTGTGCTGCGTACAGGAGGCTCCACACACAATAATATTACATATGACGCCACGTGAATGATTGGATTCGCTTGCACATCATCTTCCATTCCTAATTTCCACGGAAGTGGAGCTGTCTGAGCCCGATATGAGGGATTAGGAGGTGGGCGCTAATGATGAGCATCCATACGGACTCTCCTCTACGGTGCTGTGGATCATTGGCCAGTGCACTGGGTGGTGCTGTCCGCTGCCCTTTCCCCACTGACGTTACCAGGCACTTCCCTTATATATATATATATATATATTCCCATATATGTGCGTGGCCGCACAGTCCTCAATCACAGACAGTAGCAGTGTGCAGGACATGCGGATTGTAGATGTAAGTGACTTATTGGGCCACATAGAACTTGTAAACATCTGGGATACAAGTCAGGAGAATCTCCAGATATATTGGATGCCACATTATAGGCATACATTGACATCGGTCGGCCATAGGCTCACATCTTAAAAAAAATGTACACCACGCGGCTATGTGCCTTTGGATACAATAGTGTAGTCAACTGTGCTATTTTATCTAGTAAAAAAAAAAGGTCAACTGACCTATTCTGCCCCGACGGAGCCCAAAAGGAGACTGTTTTAACCTCCGTCTGCTGAATGGGGTTCTATAGGTACTTTTAACGTATATTCACAGGAAGTTTTCACAGCTTATATGTTAAATGTACACTGCACACGTAACCTAACGAGGATTCGACCAGTGTTACCATATTAGCTACTTTGAGTCTCACACTCTCCCCAATGGCTAAAATACCCTCTATCATAGAGCAGGAAACTGGAGCAGCACAGTCATATATGACAAAGGCACGTCAGCGGTGCAAGTCAGTGCACTAATTAAATGTGGCGGCTAACACTATTATGGGGACACAGACACCTGAAAGAGCATGCAAAATAAATAGAAGCAGCGTCCTGCACATGCCACATGTACTTGCCACAAGTCTAATGGTAGATCATCTAAATCAGGCTTAATAATAATAATAAATAATAATCTTTATATAGCGCCAACATATTGCGCAGAACTTTACAATTCAGAGGCAACATGTACAGACAATATCAGATATTACATAGTGACAAAAATAATTAACAATTCACACAAGAGGAGTGAGGACCCTGAACACAAGAGCTTACATTCTATGTGGAAATGTGGGAGACACAAAATGTGAATAGTGATTGTTCGGTACAATGGTCTTTTATACACATGGGGTAGTAACATAAAGCTGAATGAGCCGTCACTAGCTAGTATCCGTGTATGACAGACATGAAGTGTATTAGGGGGCAATGAGTGGGGGGGATACTGCTGAATGAAGGGGTTAGGCTCTGATGTAATATAATAGGGGGCCAGGGAAAGGACTCATTAGGGAATGTTATAGGCCTGTATAAAAAGATGTGTTTTCAGGGCAGGTTTAGAACAGTGGATGTTGGGAATTAATCTGATTGTCTGGGGTAGCACATTCCAGAGAACTGGTGCAGCACGAGAGAAGTCTTGGAGACGGGAGTGGGAGGTTCGGATTATGGTGGACGTTAATCTAAATTAGTTGGCCGAATGTGGAGAGCGAGTAGGGTGGTAGACAGAGATGAGGGAGATGTAAGGAGGTGCAGCACTGTGGAGAGCTTTGTGGGTGAGAGTAATAAGTTTAAATTGTATTCTGGAGTGCAGGGGCGTAACTAGGAAAGACTGGGCCCCATAGCAAACTTTTGACTGGGGCCCCCCTCCCCTGGGTGTCACACAACCCCCCCTTGTAGATAACGCCATACATCCCCCTGTAGATAACGCCATACAGCCCCCTCTATAGATAACGCCATACAGCCCCCCTGTAGAGAACGCCATACAGCCCCCCCTGTAGAGAACGCCATACAGAGTCCCCGCTGTAGATAACGCCATACAGACCCCTATAGATAACGCCATACAGCCCCCCTGTAGAGAACGCCATACAGCCCCCCTGTAGAGAACGCCATACAGAGTTCCCCCTGTAGAGAACGCCATACAGCCCCCCCTGTAGAGAACGCCATACAGACCCCTGTAGATAACGCCATACAGCCCCCTGTAGGTAACGCCATACAGCCCCCTGTAGGTAACGCCATACAGCCCCCCCTGTAGGTAACGCCATACAGCCCCCCCTGTAGGTAACGCCATACAGCCCCCCTGTAGGTAACGCCATACAGCCCCCTGTAGGTAACGCTATACAGCCCCCCTGTAGGTAACGCTATACAGCCCCCCTGTAGGTAACGCTATACAGCCCCCCTGTAGGTAACGCTATACAGCCCCCACTGTAGAGAACGCCATACAGAGTCCCCCTGTAGATAATGCCATACAGCCCCCCTGTAGAGAATGCCATACAGAGTCCCCCTTGTAGATAACGCCATACAGACCCCTGTAGATAACGCCATACAGAACCCCCCCTGTAGATAACGCCATACAGCTCCCTCTGTAGATAAAGCCATACAGCCCCCTGTAGGTAACACCATACAGCCCCCCTGTAGGTAACGCCATACAGCCCCCTGTAGGTAATGGCATACAGCCCCCCTGTAGGTAACGCTATACAGAGCCCCCTGTAGGTAACGCTATACAGCCCCCCTGTAGGTAACGCTATACAGCCCCCCCTGTAGATAACGACATACGGACCCCTGTGGAGAACGCCATACAGCCCCCCCTGTAGAGAACGCCATACAGAGTCCCCCCTGTAGATAACGCCATACAGACCCCTGTAGATAATGCCATACAGCCCCCTGTAGGTAACGCCATACAGCCCCCCTGTAGGTAACGCCATACAGTCCCCCCTGTAGGTAACGCTATACAGTCCCCCCTGTAGGTAACGCTATACAGCCCCCCCTGTAGGTAACGCTATACAGCCCCCCTGTAGGTAACGCTATACAGCCCCCCTGTAGGTAACGCTATACAGCCCCCCTGTAGAGAACGCCATACAGAGTCCCCCTGTAGATAACGCCATACAGCCCCTGTAGATAACGCCATACAGAACCCCCCCTGTAGATAATGCCATACAGAGTCCCCCTCTGTAGATAACGCCATACAGCCCCCTCTGTAGATAACGCCATAGAGCCCCCTGTAGGTAACGCCATACAGCCCCCCTGTAGGTAACGCCATACAGCCCCCCCTGTAGGTAACGCCATACAGCCCCCCCTGTAGGTAACGCCATACAGCCCCCCCTGTAGGTAACGCCATACAGCCCCCCCTGTAGGTAACGCCATGCAGCCCCAACCCCCCAAAAAAATCTGACCCACAGTGTGTCCTACAAAAGACATGTATCCCCTATCCACAGGATAGGGGATACATGTGTGACCGCTGGCAGCGATAGGGAGAACGGGGGATCGAAAGTCCCCTGAAGTTCTCCATGACTAACCTCTGAGTTCCGGCGTCTGCGCAGCTCAATAAAAATGAAAGGAGCGCTGGTCACGCATGCGCACAAGCACGACCGGCGCTCCATTCATTTCTACGGAGCTGCCGACACAGACCCCGGAAGTCCGAGGTTTGTGATGGAGAACTTCAGGGGACTTTCAGTCCCCCGTTCTCCCTATCAATGCCAGCGATCACACATGTATCCCCTATCCTGTGGATAGGGGATACATGTCTTAAGTTTAATGGCAGAGCGGGGAGATACCTCCCTGCTCTGCCGTAGTCTTCAGTGGCATCGCGCTGTAGCAGCCATAGCGGCTGCTAGTGGAGCCTCCGGCCATGGTGGGGGCCCGTGCCGGCGGGCGACACGGGCCCCCTCTTGCCGCGGGCCCCGTAGCAGCCGCTATAGCTGCTACAGCGGTAGTTACGCCACTGCTGAAGTGAATAGGAAACCAGTGCAGTGACTGGCACAGGGTAGAGGCATTGGTATAGCGGCTCAGTGAAGTAACTGACGCAGGGTAGAGGCATTGGTGTAGCGGTCCAGTGCAGTAACTGGCACAGGGTAGAGGCACTGGTATAGTGGCTCAGTGCAGTGACTGGCACAGGGTAGAGGCATTGGTGTAGCGGTGTAATGACTGGCACAGGGTAGAGGCATTGGTGTAGTGGTGTAATGACTGGCACAGGGTAGAGGCACTGGTATAGTGGCTTGTGCAGTAACTGGCACAGGGTAGAGGTATTGGTGTAGTGGCTCAGTGCAGTGACTGGCACAGGGTAGAGGTGTTGGTGTAGCGGTGTAATGACTGGCACAGGGTAGAAGTATTGGTGTAGTGGCTCAGTGCAGTGACTGCCACAGGGTAGAGGTGTTGGTGTAGCGGTGTAATGACTGGCACAGGGTAGAGATATTGGTATAGTGGCTCAGTGCAGTGACTGGCACAGGGTAGAGGCGTTGGTGTAGCGGTTGGTCAGAGATGAGCCCGGCTGCTGCATTCAGAATAGATTGGAGCGTTTAGTGAGGGGAAGACCGATCAGTAATGAGTTACAGGAGTTAAGACGAGAGGAAATCAGAGCGACAAGGAGAGTTTTGGCTGTTCCCACAATAAGAAAAGGGCGGATTCTGGAGATGTTTTTGAGGGGAAAGTGACAGGAGCGAGAGAGTGATTGAATGTGTGAAGTAAAGGAAATAGTCAAAAATAACCCCGAGACAGCGGGCGTGCTGCTGAGAAGTTATGGTAGTGCCACACTGAGATGGAGACATCAGGTTTAGTAGATGGTGGGAACACAAGGGGCTCAGTTTTAGGGGGGATTTACATGAGTGTGTGCGTTTTGCGCACGCAAAAAACGCTGCGTTTTGCGTGCACAAAAGGCACTTAACAGCTCTGTGTGGCATCAGATAGGATGTGCGACTGCGTGATTTTCGCGCAGCCGCCATCATTATGACACTCCGTTTGGATGTTTGTAAACAGTAAAGCACGTGGTGCTTTTCTGTTTACATTCACAGTTTGACAGCTGTTGCGAGAATCACGCACGTCCCACGGAAGTGCTTCCGTGTGGTGCGTGTGATTTTCACGCACCCATTGACTTCAATGGGTGGGTGATGCACGAAAAATGCAGAAATATAGGACCTGTCGTGAGTTTACACAGCGTACTCACGCTGCGCAAAAATCACTGACAGTCTGCACTGCCCCATAGACTAGCATAGGTCCGTGCGACGCGCGTGAAAAACACGCGCGTTGCACGGACGTATTGCACGTTCGTGTAAATCCGCCCTTAGAAAGATTCAGTTTCAGATAGAGAGAGGAGATGATGTTAGAGACAGCGGACAGACAATCATTGGTGTTTTGTATTAGAGCGGGGGTGATGTGATGGGAAGAGGCATATAATTGGGTGTCATCAGCGTAGAGATGGTACTGGAAGCCAAATCTGCTGATGGTTTGTCCAATAGGAGCTGTGTAGAGAGAAAAGAGGAGCGGACCTAGGACTGATACCTGAGGAACCCCGATAGCAAGGGGAAGAGGACAAGAAGTGGAACCAGCAAATGACACACTGAACGAGCGGTCAGAGAGATAGGAGGAAAACCAAGAGAGAGTCGCGTCCTTGAGGCCATTAGAGTGTTGCATACCGAGTAGGAGTTTGTGGTCTACAATGTCAAAGGCTGCAGAGAGATCCAGGAGAAGTAGAGAGTAGTTACCATAAAATTTAGCCGTCAGATCATCATTTGAGTCTTTAGTAAGAGCAGTTTCTGGAGAGTGTAGAGAAAAAAGTAGATCCCATGCTGATGTTTCCCACTTTTGATCATGTTTATGGGGACAGCACGACCTGTCTTGTTGGATTTAGGTGTAGTTGGAGAACATAGGTGTAGAAGTGACAGGTATCTCAGGTTTGGTCACCTTAATTCACGAGACATGAGTGGGTCAGAATCACTGCAATATCTGATCAGTTGTGGCCCAACCAAAGGGGATATCTTATAATCACAACATTAGATAAAGAGATGTGTCCCCTTCAGTTTTACTAATTCATGGAGACCTGGCAAAGTGTTGGCACTATAACAAGGCCACATTCACTTCAGTATAGCAATATTACAATTGGGAGTGACAGAAGAAAGGTCAGAGGAGAAGCCAAAGGGACCAGGTCCCCACCGTCCAGACATTAAAAGCATTTCCGAGCCATATGCAGCCAATTTGGGTGGTGGAAAATTCCTTGGAGGTCGAAAAATATGGCTCCGCTGAACTGATCTTAGATCAACAATGGGTTCTGACGTGATGTTCAGTTAAGTAGAACTCTATGGGGAATTCGGGTGTTGAGGCCATAATAGGGACTCTAAAATGTGGACCCTAAATGTAGCCTACATTTTTGTTTTCCATTGATTAAATAGCACCAACATGTTCTGCAGCGCTATATGGATTGTCAGAGTACATATCAGCCCCTGTCCCTAATGGGACTCACAATCTAATTCCCTATTTTCAGAGACACACACATACTAGGGCCAATTTTATTAGAAACCTATCAGCATGCTTTTGGAGTGAGGTAGAGAACCGGGGGGAAACCCACACAAAGATAAGGAGAACATACAAACTCCATGCAGATGTTGTCCTTGGTTCGTTTCAAACTCAGGACCTCAGTGTTAGACACTGTGCCGCCCATGCCGAGTTATATAAAAGTAATACTTCTATATAAATTTATCAGTAATGTAACCCACTGAAAGGGGGATAACCGTTTTGGGTACCACATTGTATGTATGCATGAGATAGACGGCAGAGGCGTACCTAGGTTCCCCTGCACCGGGGGCAAACATTCAGTTTGGCGCCCCCCCCCGAACTTTTTTCCCGATATCTCCTTTCCCCCCACCATGTTTGCCTTCTCTACCAATCAATGAGGTGTAATTCTTTTTTTCTTTATGTAACTCATGCATAAAATCATTTGTACGTTTTTACAAGCAACATAGTTCTATAAGGGAGTTACCATCACAATAAAAGAAAATAAATTAGAAGTCAGTGCCGGACTAAAACATATTGTATAACTGAGGCTAATGAGACTATATGTTGGCATAATGAATAGCCTCCCCTTATAGATAGTTCCGCAAACCCCCCTTGTAAATAGTGCCACACATCCCCCTGTAGATATTGTCACACTCCCCCCACACAGAAGATAGTGCCACACCCTCCCTTTGTAGATAGAGCCAAACACCCCCCCCAGTAGATAGTGCCACACATCCCCTCTTGTAGATAGTGCTAGGACAGGGATGTCAGGGGCTCCCTCTAGGAGCGGAATACCTGGCCAGAGTGTCGGCAATGCTCTGGCTGGGGATTCTGCTTCAGGGGCTCCTCCATGAGCGGAATCCCTGGCCACAGCATCTCCGACTCTATGGCTGGGTATTCCGCTCCTAGAGGGCTCCCTCCAGGGGTAGATACCCAGCCAGAGCGTCGGCACCCCCCCCCACCATCCGTCCTAGTTGCGCCTGGGGCACATGCCCTGCCCGCCCCCCCTAGCTATGCCCCTGTGGAAGGTTCAAAGAAGGGCAACTAAATTGAAAGAAGTATGAACATATTTTATCCCTCGTTCTGTACAAAGGAGAATTTTGGGTGAAAAAATAAATTTTGCCATGAATCTAGAAGAGGTTTCTTTACGGACCAATCTGAGCTGGTATATTCTCCATTCCTTATATAGCGCTAACATATTACGCAGCACGTTTATAGTTGTATAAACTCCTAATGCATTGTAGTGACGGGCTAGGCAATGTCCCAAAGAAACACCCTACCTCGCTTAGTACAAAGGCAACTCCATAATTGATATAAATGCAGAGTACAAAGCCATATATATATATATATATATATATATATAAATAATTGTTTTTTATTTATCACGAAAATAAGACAGACATTTAAAAAGGTACATAATGGATGGAAAGACTCTATATTACATGGTGTAACAGGAAAACAGACTATCCATATGGTTGTAACAATAAGGTAATGCACTGTAATCCTTACAATGAGGATATATGGAGAGGGTGGTATATTATCCTATAGGTGGCTGACCCCTCATGAAAAAAACCATCAAGTTGTGGACACAGTAGTCCTGGGAAGAGTTAGGGAAAGCCTGAATATCAAAAGGATGAGGGAAACCTTACCCATGTCAGTGATATGGAAGCCTGGATGCCGTGTATAGAACACCAACGCGCGTTTCGCGATGTGTGTTACCTCAGGAGGCACACCAAAATGACACAAAATGATGTTGAATGACCAAGTATACCAGGAGGAGATATGTGGGAACAATCCAGTCATAGATTAGACACACTCTATAGGTCACAGTTACTGGCATGGCCTGTCAAACAACATGGTGCCGCTGACAGGGAGAGAAGGTGAGGTAGGTCTTGTGGGCACTATTTTTGTTTTGCCTTGAATGTGGTTTTTACTAATATTGTAGTGTGACAAAAATCATATGTTCAGTATTAGTAGTCGTAGTCAGAACTGTGCCAGATAATAATAATTTGCTTTTTACCCATAAACTTTCTACTGTATACATAAAAAAGTTCATTACAGAACAATTTTCTGTCATAGAAAGATCTTTTTTAGTGAGCAAATACACTGATGCTGAATAAGAGTAGACTGGCTGAAACTCTCCCCACAATAGGCGCATGAAAATGGTCTTTCTCCGGTATGAATTTTCTGATGTTCGATAACATATTCTTTCCGAGTGAAACACACGCCACAATCAGAACACGAAAATGGCCTCTCTCCCGTATGAGTTCGTTCATGGCAAATAAGAGCCGTCTTACCAGAAAAATGTTTCCCACACTCCGAACAACCATATGGCTTCTCCCCCGTATGAGTTCTTTGGTGGCTTAGAAGACCTACTTTATGTCTGAAGCATTTTCCACACTCCGAACATGGAAATGGCTTCTCACCGGTGTGAATTCTTCGGTGATCAAGAAGACTTCGCTTATGTAAAAAACTTTTCCCGCATTCAGTACACGCCAGTGGTCTCTCCCCTGTGTGGGTTTTCATATGTGTAGCAAGGCTTTTCTTCTGTTTAAAGAATTTTTCACATTGAGGACACGGAAATGTCTTTTTAAAAGCATAAACTGTGTTTTTAAAATTGAAATTTGGATTCTGGATGACACATTCATCAGATTTAGGATGTACAAGCAATTCAGTCCTTCTAGGAATATTGTCTATAATATCCGGTGAAGATCTCCAGTACGGAAGAGAATCTGGAGTCAAATCTGAAGTAAAAATAGCTGGATAAAGTAATGAGATATTGGGATTTTCTTCATGGAATTCTTGAACTATTTCTTCATCTTTGTTTGTGTGTTCAGAAGAGACTATTTCATCATTCTCTGTAGTGTTTTTGCGTTGCCCTAATAGGAATAAAAGAAATATATAGTGATCTTCAATTCTACATAACTCAAGACTTCATAAGTACTTCTTAAAGGGGCTGTCCAGAAAAAGAAAAAAACACAGCTGCTTTCTTTCATAGACAGCACCACACCTGTGTACAGGTTGTGTGTGGTAGTGCAGCTCAGCCACATTTACCTTAACGGAGCGGAGCTGCAATACCAGACAACCCATGGACAGCTGTGGCGCTGTTTCTGGAAGCCATGTTTTTGAAATGTTGAACCCATTTAAGGCATTGCAAACATACAATAATGGACTGATTATCTGGAAACTTGCAATATAGAAGTTTCTTTATGGATTTTTTACGAGCCCGGCTTTTGCAGTCTGTACGGTGATTTGTGGTAAAATTGCAGCATTATGGCGACTTCAATAAGTGCTGGGCGCTTCCGTACATAGTTTAGTGTAATCAGAGCATGTCGCTATATCATGCTGCCTGTAGTTAGGGCATCATGAATAAACGGACATGTTCCCTTTAAAGGGTAACTAAATGTTCAACAAACTTCTGATATGTCAGAAGTTTTGATCAGTGGGAGTCCGAGAACTGAGACCTCCACCGATCACTAAAACGAAGCGGCAGAAACACTCGTGTGAGCCGCTTTGTTTCGGTTAGTTTTTTTTCGGAAAGCCAATGTAGCGTTGTACGGGCTCATAGACTTTCTATTGAGTCCGTACACTGCTCCATCGGCTTTCCGAGAAAAGCAGATCAGAAACTAAGTGGCTCACACGAGCGCTTCTGCCGCTTCGTTTTAACGATTGGTGGGGGTCTCAGTGCTCGGACCCCAACCAATCCTATGACGTCAGAAGTTTGTTGAACAATTAGTTACACTTTAGAGTGAGTAGTGGTGTTTTAATGGTTCTACTGAACTGAACGTAGATCACCATTGAACCATATGGATATGTAACTTCTCTTCAGTAGACCTGCTGGGGCGTTTGGGTGCTGCTACTGCAAACTGCGGTCTTAAAAGGGATTTCGGGGGGGATTTAATACATTTTGCATGTACATAAACTGCATATACATGTAAACATAGTGTGATGTCATATGCTAGACAATGTATACATATTTGCACCTTTATGCAGGGAGCATTAGGGAATTTTGTGGGTAAATACATGCAGTTTTCGGTGCAGCTTACACCGAAGGCATTTGCAAAGGGTGAAAACCGCAACAAAATGGACTTGCTGCAGGTTAAAAAAATCTGCAGCATGGTCTCAATTCCGTTACACGTGGATAGGGTTTATAAAAGCCCACCCACATGTACTGTAAGTTGCTGCGGATGTACAGAAAATCTGCGGCATCTGACTTGCCTCTTAGGCTGGATTCACACGAGACTGAAATACTGCAGATTTTCTGCAGCATAGTCGCAGCAAAATCCATACGTGTTACGTGTGGATTTGGCTCCTCTTCCATTGAAAAGTCTAAAAATCCGAAAGTAAACATCCAGGACAGAACGAGAATGCTGCGGATTTAGGATTTGAAAATCCGCAGAATGCTCCCATTTCCTTCCGGAAAATAATCAGCAACAGAAATATAAAATTTGTTCATTCGGGATCTGGAGGTTTTAAAGAGGCCCTGTCACCACATTATAAGTGCCCTATCTTGTGCATAATGTGATCGGCGCTGTAATGTAGATTACAGCAGTGTATTTTATTTAGAAAAACGATCATTTTTTACGGAGTTATGACCTATATTAGTTTTATGCTAATGAGTTTCTTAATGCCAAACTGGGCGTGTTTTACTATATGGCCAAGTGGGCGTTGTGGAGAGAAGTGTATGACGCTGACCAATCAGCGTCATGCACTTCTCTCCATTCATTTACGCTGCACATAGTGATCTTATTGTATATGTGCAGCCACATACACACAAACTAACGCTACTCAAGTGTCCTGACAGTGAATAGACATTACCTCCAGCCAGGACGTGATGTGTATTCAGAATCCTGACACTTCTGTAGCGTCTGTGTGAGACTACAGCACAGCACAGCGAGATCTCGCTGTAAATGACAGTTTACAGAGTAATCTCGCGAGACTACGCCTGCTCTGCTGTAAATCAACCACAAACGCTCCAGAAGTATCAGGATTCTGAATACACATCCCGTCCTGGCTGGAGGTAATGTATATTCACTGTCAGGACACTTGAGTAGCGTTAGTTTGTGCGTATGTGGCTGCACATAGTGATCTAGTAAGAACACTATTGCAGCGTAAATGAATGGAGAGAAGTGCATGACGCTGATTGGTCACTGATTGGTAACTGATTGGTCAGCGTCATACACTTCTCTCCACAACACCCACTTGGTCAAAAAGTAAAACACGCCCAGTTGGGCATTAAGAAACTTATTAGCATAAAGCTAATATAGGTTATAACTCCGTCAAAAATGATTGTTTTTCTAAATAAATAACACTGCTGTAATGTACATTACAGCGCCGATCACATCATGTACAAGATAGGCCACTTATAATGTGCTGACAGAGCCTCTTTAATTAGCATGACACTATTACGGCATCTAGTTGAGCTATAGAAAGCAGTAGCGCAAAAAATAACAAAAAAGTAATGTCGTTTTTTAACTAGCAAACTTATTTCTGAAAATAAAAATATTTTTGGCCAGGGAATTATTTTTTTTTTTGCCCTCATCTGATCTAAGAGAGGACCTATCACCTCCTGGGAAACCTTATGAAGTAATAGGAGATTGACATATAAAACCTCTCAAATAAATATATTTAGGAAAAAGAAAACAAAGCGTGCATTTACATGACACCGTTTTGGCCACGCGGTATAAGCCACAATGAAAAATCTAGTTTTTACCAAGGTTTTGCGATGTGAATTTTGGCAGTGCGGTTCTTATAGGTGAAACATTTTACAGTTTTACCTGTAAAAACCGCAACAACCGTGATTTTTTTTATGTCATTTTTTTTCCATGTGGCCAGAAGCTCCTCATGTAAATGCCTCAGGAGATTGACTGCTCTGAGATTTTCTGCTTCTGAGGTGGGAGAGTCCTCTGTGAGGGGGAGACTGTTACTTCATGCCGAATGTAGTTATATTAGTAGCAATGTTAGATGGTTCCCGATGTATTATGGAGCAACAGCAGGAGGATGCAGCCAAGATAAATCCTGTCACAGCTTTCTCTTCAGTGTGCGGCTGCTGTTAGTTCTGTATGTAGGGAGACTCAGATTAACCCTTTACAAGCAGCTGTCGCCTCCTCCTCTACCAGATTAAACCTTAGGCTAGGGCTACACGGCAACTTTGGTTGTGACACAGGTCACATGGCCAAAGATCACGGTGTCGCCCTGCCTCCATCGCAAGTGAATGTAATGCATTGCGACCGGCAAGTTCCTGCAACTTGTCAGTTGTAAGAAGTCCAGCGGTTTTCAATTTCTTGGGACTGGTCGTTCGCGGTAATTTGTGGGTCGCAACGCGACCACATTCCTCTTTATTACTCGGGTTGCAGGCAGGGCGACAGTGATCTTTGGCTGTGCAATCTGTGTCACTGCCAAAGTCGGCATGAAGCCCTAGCCGTACAAACAGCTGTATCTTCGTCTAGCAGATTAACCCTTTGAAAGCAGCAGTCTTCTCTTCCTCTAGCAAATTAACCCTTTACAAGATGCTGTATTCTCCCCTCTTTAGCTTGGTTGCATAATATACAGTGAAATCTTATTACATGGCTGATAAAACAACAATATTCTGTATGACTATGTTCAGGCTCCTGGCTGGAGGTGAGGAAATGTATTAACTTGATTTGCGTTTTGCCACCCATTACGATGCATTGGGAAATTAATTCACCAGGTTTGAGATTCACTTTTGGAGAATATATGAGAAAAATAGGGGAATGGATTCTCCCATTAAATTCTATGGAACAGCAAATCGACAAAACAGGCAAATTCATTTGCTCGTCCTTTATCCTGACCCGAGTACAAAGATCCACTTGCTGTACAGAATCAGCTCCCCCGCCTCACAGTTGGTATCTCCCAGAAAAGAAGAGAATCTCCTGAGATTTGGTGGTCACTCGCTGAAGTGAAAGTAGATTCTGTTTTCTGTAATTCTGAGGGAAATCTGCTGTTCTGCTAATTATATATATGAAACGTTCTTATAATTTAATCTACATTCACTTTTTGTGTTTTCCTCAGAACTGATGTTTCCTTTAAAGTTTTTCTAAATTTCGTTTGTAAAAAGTTTTTAATAATTTATTGTTAATTTTTTATTTCTTTTTTTTTACTTACGGGAGGATTTATTTGCTGGGCAAATACACTGATGCTGAGCAAGAGTGGATTTATGAGTGAAATTCTTGTCACAGTAAGAACATGAGAACGGTCTTTCTCCGGTATGAATTTTCTGATGCTCAGTGAGATATTCTTTCCGTGTGAAACTCGTGCCGCAATCCAAACATGAAAATGGCTTCTCTCCAGTATGAGCTCGTTGATGACGATTAAGAGCCGTTTTACCTGCGAAAAATTTCCCACACTCCGAACAACCATATGGCTTCTCCCCCGTGTGGGTTCTCTGGTGGCTTAGAAGACCTACTTTATGTCTGAAGCATTTTCCACACTCCGAACATGGAAATGGCTTCTCACCGGTGTGAATTCTTCGGTGATCAAGAAGACTTCGCTTGTGTATGAAGCTTTTCCCGCATTCAGAACACGATAAGGACCTCTCCCCTGTGTGGGTTTTAATATGTATCGAAAGACTATTTTTGTGTTTAAACATTTTTCCACATTCGGGACACGGAAATGTCTTATTCAAAGTAAAAAGTGTTTTCTGTGCCATGAATGTCGGGTTCTGGATGGCACATTCATTGTGCTGAGAAAGTGCAAATAATTCACATCTAGGTAGGATACTGTCTGAGGTATCAAGTGAAGGTCCCAAATATTCAGGAGAGTCCAAGGACAAGTCTGTAGGAAAAATAGCAGCGGTGGGAAGTGGGAGATTGAGGTGGTCGCCTTGTATCATTTCTTCACCTTCCCATGTATGATCAGAGGATACAATCTCATGCTCTTCTATAGTTTTCTTGCCATAGTGTCGACCTGGAATAAAATAAATATAAGACGACTTTGCAGTGTCCAAAAGTCTAGATAAGGGTTTTTTTTTATATGGAAATATGTAATATATAAAGATTTTATGTGATCCAACAAGAATTAATAGGATGTATGGACCTCTTGGCACGCTACACATGTGGGCAGAGCATGGGATGTCTTTATACTTTATGCCGACGTCCACCTGAAAACATAGGGTCCACAACAGGGGTGCACAACCTGTGACACCATTCTGTGCAGCCTTCAACCACCAGGCTGGCACGGTTTTGGGAATGCAATGTGTGGTTGGCAAGGTTATGGGAAGAATTGTGGGGCTGTATAGGTTGTATTTTAAGCAACACAAAAGGAGCAATCCAGGCAAAACTTAGGGTAATGTATGTTCACACATAGCATAAACACTGCAGATTTTCCGCAATGGATTTCCTTGTGGAAAACCTGCAGCGTATTAAGGTATTGCAATTTTTGGGGCTAAAAAAACAACAACTTTTTTTGGGTTTCAAATTAATAAAAAGTTTCATACTTATCCCCCCGGGCGTTGTCATAGCATTACTTTCTTCTGTTCTCCGTCCAGGTCGGCCCCCCTACCTCCTTTGATGGCATTTCATCCCATGTGACTGCTGCAGCCAATCACAGGCTGCAGCGTCATCCCAGGAGGCCGGGCTGCACCGAGAACAGAAGAAAACGTTGCTATGGGAAAGGGGTAAGTATGAACTTTGTTTCCCAGCAGTCTTTTTGCATTAGAGATTCCGCCCGAAAAACTGCACCACAATTTGGTGAAGTTTTTAGGCCGGAATTCCCTGCGGATTTCAGGGCGGATACATGGTGTACGTTTATGCAGCGTGTCTATGTGAACATAGCCTTACTGTGTTAATCAAAGTGCAGACCATGACTAGTATTCTCTCTTTGGTGGGCTTTAAAACCATGTGTCACGCACACCGCCCCCTTCAGGCCCTGCACTAGACATAACAGTGCATCAGCTTTACCAGATAGCTCCTTTAAAGGGATATCCACATATGAGACATTTATGGCATAGCCACAGTATCGACACGCCACAGATTAGGAGAGGAGGTGGAGAGGTGACCTTGCATGCGTGCAGCTCTCTATTGTAGTTTAACCATAACGCCCATAAACTACAATAAAGATTGCCGTTTGCATTTGCAGCCACCTCATCTCTTCTGGAGTGCTGAGCAGGAGACCCCTATTCTCCTGAGAGGTGGGGGTTCCACTTCTGGTACTTCCACCTTTTGTCAATATGTCTCAGTTGGGAATACCTCTGTATTTTTCAGGCCTTGTGAGTGGTGCAATCTGACAATCAGACCAGAAAAGGTTTTGCACCCGTGGTCAATAGTTTTGTGTGTGGACCACAGTGATGCATCTCCAAACATTGGGGTAAAATTATTGCAGTTTCTAAGACCTCAGCGAACAACATGGCGTAGAGGATTAAAAAATTAAATCCCTATCGGAAACAGAGAAGTGGCGAGTGTGGAGCATATTCGGCACACAACATTACCCGATGACAAGACTTGGTCATCATCCATCATGACGTCCTGGTAGAGACTCTTGTGTCCTTCTACATAGTCCCACTCCTCCATGGAGAAATAAACCGTTACATCCTCACATCGTAGAGGAACCTGCCGTAAACACAAAGCTAAAACAATAAATCAAATAAATAAAATGTAAGAGGTAAAAAAATAAACCAGTCTATATTATGCACTAAACTTTCTCTCCAAGGTGGACAATTCTTAGGATCATTTCTCCCCCCTTTTCCTAATTTTTCTTTTTACCTCTCCAGAAATCAGCTGAATGATTTGGTTGGTGAGTTGCAGAATCTTTTCATCATAATTTTGTGTCATTGAGGTAGGTTGCGGGATCATAATGGGCTCCTGGCTTCCGCTGCTTATTGTCCTTTGATCTTCTGATGTTTTCTTCACAATTGTGTAGTCCTGTATATCAAGAGTTAAAAGAGAATATATATATATATATATATATATATATACACATACATACATATACATACAATAAAATATTCATGTAGGGGATATAATAGCAGTGTCTTCAGAATCCCTCACCTCTCCAGTCAGCAGGTAGATGATCTCCAGGGTCAGTTTTAGGATCTTCAGGTGACTGCCGTCATAGTCCATCCTGAATACCCTAGAAATGGACGCTACTGTTCGTGGATTGACGTGACGTCTTTGAAAACTCTGTAAAAAGATATTGTTTTTTTTCTTTTATAAATGGATATAAACAACCAAATAATAGAAATGTAGCCCTGGTTGTCCGCTTTGGACAATGCTTTTTGCTAGAAGGGTCTTCAAAGAGAAGCCAATCATTTGGTGTCCTGCTGCTGGGACTGGCATGAAGTGTTTAATTTCCATGCAGCGCCTCTCCAGTAGTAATAAGGTATTACACCATTCCCATTGAAGACAGCTGAGCCTTAGAAACGAGGATTAGAAGAAGACAGTACAATGACTTCTTCTAATGGCTTAATACTGTATTCATGATGGATGGAGCGATATCCCTACACATATTATAGGTTATAACATATATAGGTTCTATACAGACTATTATTATACATGGTGGTGTACGCAGTCATTGGTTGGAGAGGTGGAGGTTTCAGGTATAGCTTTAGTTTTACATTGCACATCCTCATAACTAACGTGCTACCAGCGCTGGGACAAGTGTGACTACCCCGTTCTTAACACCTGCCCAGGGATTTCTTCTACCTGTATCACTTATAGGGTTTGTTCACACAAGGCGGATTTGCTGCAGAAAACCCAACAGGAAAACCGATCCAGATTCCGATGGGAATTCCGGCAGAAAGTCTGCACCAAAATCGGACAAATTTGTCGGAGAGGGCAGAGTAAAAAAAACACAAAAAACTAAACTCATCTCCCCATGGAGACACGTTCCTTCTCCCCCGGCTCGTCTGTGTTTAGCCAACCTCCTGGGATGACGATTTTCACCATATGACTATTTAAGCCTGTGATTGGCTGCAGCGGTCATAAGAGACAAAACGTCATCCCAGGAGGGCGGGTGCAGACTTGGGAGCAGGGACGCATCACTATGAGAGAGCGGGGGAGGTGAGTATTGTGTTTTTTTTTCCCCCTTAACTGGAAAAAAAAAAAAAGTTTTTTTTGATGATGCAACTGTTGCAATTTGTTGCGGATTTTAACTTTCCCATTGAACAAATATGCAACTATTTCCCAGCATGAATTTACATCCTGCAGATTAATAAATCTACACCGCGGATCTCTGCACGGAAATATTCTGCAGCGTGTGATTGAGATTTTTAAAATCTCATCCGCTTTGCCACTACTATGATATGCTGCAGAAAATCTGTACACTAAGTGTGAACATATCCTAAGGCTGGGTTCCCACAGTGAAGATTTTGCATGCATTTTCTTAGCCAAAACCAGAATTGGATCCAGGAGCGCAGACCTATAAGGCCTTCCTTTATATATTTCTTCTGTTACTGGTCTTGGTTAAAAAAAAAACATGCAAAATCTGCAGCAAATCTGCACTGTGGGAACCCAGCCTTATGGTGCACATGACTGGTGTAATTGGAGAATACCTGATACACATGAAGCCAAAGCACTTTAATCCAGCATTTGATAATCCATAAATTCTGATAATAATTTTCCCATTGTAAAGTGTCACTTTTCCATAGCAACCAGCAAGTTTCCAGCTGTCATTTCTCAGTTGACAGATACAAACAACAACATAATTGGTTGCTATGGGTAACCGTTCTACGATCTTTTGTACCAGTTTTGATAAATCTCCCCCATTGTGAATACAGCCGCTCCCCTGACCCTCTCAGATCATTGTAAATTAAAAACAGAGAACTTTATTCACTCATTGACAAATGCACAAAAACTTTTCTTTAAAGGGGTATTCCAACTATAAACATTTATGGAGCATCAACTGGAAAATGGGGGTCTCATGACCCAGTTGACTCAACCAAAACGTACCTACCAGACTGTAATACGGAACTGTAGGGGCGATGTGTGCCGCCATATACACAGATTTCCCGTGTTCATGAGCCCTTAGGTCAGGACTACACCTAGACTTATTGTAGCGCTACTGATTGATTTTAACTCTTGAGTGACAGCTGCAGTCCATAAGATCGCATACAACTCAATGTATTCATTCGGACGTGACTGTAAAAATCAATCAATAGCGCTACAAAAAGTCTCCATGTAGCCCTGGCCTCGCACGAAGAAGACAATTGTGATAATCGAGCAGTGCAGCAGAAATCAAATCCCTCACCCGTCCCCGCTAGCAACTACAGCACAATACAGGCAATAGAAGGCTATGGCCAGGGCTACACCTAGACTTTTTGTACGGCTACTGATTGAGTTTAATGGCAATATATTGAGTTGTATACAATCCTGAGGACTGCAGTTGTCACTCAAGAGTTAAAATCAATCAGTAGTGCTATAAAAAGTCTTAGGGTATATTCACACAGTGCAGTTTTGGTGTATTTCTTGAAGCCACAACCAGGAGTGGATTAAAAAAAAAAAAAGGGTTATGTGCCGCCCATTCCATATAATGCAAGGACACGCCGGAGTGGGAGTCACCCTTACAGACCCCCCTCTATGATATCCATATGCTCTAATAGGTGAGGGGTTGTCCTGATGGACAACCCCTTTAAGGGATTGATTTTTAATAAGCACAGTACAATATGGAACTGTCATTTATGCAATAGCCCATCCAATGTCATCCCATAATATCTACACTGGGCACTGTCATTATGTCATTGTAATCAGCTGCATATTACCGGAGCGCCTGCTGGACGTTACATGCCGGGGGACAGCTGGGATGGCGTCACCTCCTTTTATGTAGCGGAGTCCATACAAGGGACATGATCAACTAAAAGACCTTATACACTGGAGGACTGAAGGACCTGCCGTGACGTCGCGATCATGTGATCAGTCACGTGAGCATAGTCATGCAAAACGAAAGTAGCTTTGATGACGCCGCGATCATGTGATCAGTCAGTGGCATAGATGAGTGAAGCGAGCGGCAGGATAGCGGCCCCTAGTGGAGGATTTCTGAAAGTTCATTTGGCAGAACATGGAAAAGTTAGAGAACGCCCATTTTGTTTTTCATAATTTCCTCACGTTCCTAGTAATTAGCTACAGCAATTATTATAATGGAATTATAACATTTTGAGACAAATTCAGGAAACGAGCGAAAAATTGGTTTTGATAAGAATTTTTAATTTGCAGGGAATGAACAACTGGCGAAATAAGTAATACGGATCTGTATTCTCCCCAGTCAGCGGTAGCTAAAAATACGTAGATCAGTAACACAACTCCATAGTTTTTAACGTGGAGGATACAGGTCTATGTTTTCCCCCATATCGATAAGGTTCCCTGTATCCCTTGCGTACTGTAGGGGCAAGAACCGGGCGGCAAAACTGCACATTTTTAAGGCGAATAACCGCGGTTTTGCCATGTTGTTTTTGCCCGCGCGTCTTAAACAGGTGAATCACACGGTTTATATGTGTTTCAACTGTAAAGGCCGCAGTTCCTAAACGCGGTAATTCCAGTTCAACTACGTTCGTTTTTGCTCCATGGTTCTTGCCTGCATGGCACACGACCTGTAAAGGCGCCCTAAGGGTACGTTCACACAGGTCAGACACGCAGCATAAACGTACACAGTGTATCAGACCTACAACCGAAAAACGCGTGTAAATCTGACCGTGTACGTTGCGTTTTTCATCTGTGCTTTGCGAGTGGCCTGTGTTTTTCACGCAATTGCATCGATTTTTTTTCAATGTAATTGACGTGTGAAACACGGACAGAACACGGATGTGCGTCCGTGGTTTTCACACGCCCATTGACTTCAATAGGCGCGTAGGTGCGGGAAAACGCAGCAATATAGGACATGCAGTGAGTTTCACGCAACAGACATTCGCTGCCTGAAAACTCACGCATGTGTGAATAGCTTCATTGAAATCAATGGGTCCGTATGATGTGCGTTGTTATTTCAACTCCCAGCACACGGACGAGGAACACGCTCGTCTGAATGAGCCCTTAGGGTGTATTCACACAGTGCGGTTTTGCCGTGTTTTCGGCCGTGCGGCAAAGGCAGCACCATGTGAATACACCCTGACAGACCACCACATTATGGACACACTTTAAAACAATTTAACTCTTTGAAGGCCTTTAATGAGTTGATTAATAAGACAAAACATGGATAAAATGTATTCTATAGATGGCATTGGATCGGCACAAGGTCTCCATGACAACACTGCACTTGTCAGAAAAATAAAGGGGTAATTTTGCTATCAGAATCTCAGCCCCAGATTTAGAATAAATCCACATGTAGCTGATTCTTTCCGCTACGGATTTCTCTACAAAACCACGCCAAAATCTGCATCTTTTACATACGGATTTTGCGGCGGTTCACCCTATGCATGGCGTAAGGTAAAATCGCCAACATTTCCGCACAATAATGGGAATTTAAAAATCTTCAGCATGCTCCAATTTCCACATGGATTGCGCTGCAAATGGCCGCAGATTCTGAAGTGGTAATAACGGATCCTCAACTCAACATTGCGCACAGACTGACTTCAGTTATATTAATGTCTCTGTACTCACTGGACGTGCTGCTTTCCCCCCTCTTTTTTCACTTACTGCTCCCCTAATGATAATCAATAGTTTATTTGTTCTCCACTTTCTGGCTAGCTTCCCTTGCTGCTTCACTCCTACCATCTTATGTGTCTCCATGGTAACAGACTACAAACAAAGTACAGTCTGTCATTGGGGGTTTTTCCATTGTTATTCCCAGCTCTATAAATTTCTTTGCCACTTTAAGACCCTTTCAAAAAATCGCATTCGGAAATCAGCAACCTGACATTAGTTCACCCCTGAAGATGTCTTGTTGGATATAGTCTGATGAAGTCCTCAAAGACTCAGGATCCCTTATGGCTTCTATAATTTATAAGAAATTTACAGATGTTCTTGGCCATGGCTTAGTTGCCCGGGGTTGGGGTGGCTTAACTAGGAAGCTACGATGGCTTTCATTTCAATGATCCCATGGTCAGCGAAAAATCCAAAAGATTGTAATAACAACTTTCCAATATCATTAGTTAACATTGAGAAATTTTGGACACTGGTATTAAAGTGAACGAGAGTAGTGGGATTACAGTCAGGAGAAGAGGATCGGGCGCTCCTGTAGAGGTAACCATTTCCTTGTCCCTAGCGCCACTCTTATCAATGGGCTGTGTCTGGTATTGCATCTAAGTTCACTAATGGATGGGAATGAGCTATAATAACACACACTACCCATTGTCAAGAATGGCGCAGTTTCTTGAAAAAAAAAAAAAAAGTTCTACTTTCTAAGCCAATTCCTCCCCAATCTCCCTCAATGGAGGAAGAAATGTTTAGACAGTTATTTCTGAACCTTTTCTGGCCAGGGCTGATAGTGGCAGTCAAGACGAATTGTGTTCTGCGGAGTTCCTACTGACATACCCAACATCCTCTTAGACACTGTTTACATCTGCTTCGGAGGCTCCATTCGGGGCTCGGTCGCAGATTCCCTAGATTTTCGCAAATAGTGCAGCATGCAGGATGGACACCGTGACGGGCACCAGTGGTTGTGACCAGATGTGACCAGAGCCTTAATTGGCTTCAAATATGGAGCAAGAGGACCCCGAGAGTATATAAAACTTATATTCTTTACACCTAAATGTGATGGGAGGCCGGGGCTTTCTCACAAATCAATTTTTTATTATGCAGCACTTTTGACACAAATAATTTTAAGGACATTGAATTTTGCGGGTCAGTTCACACTGAGTTTTTTGGTTCTGATTTTGACGGGATCAGTGCCAAAAAAACGTCTTTGTTTTCAATGGGAGGCAGAGGCGTTTAGTTTCTGAGTGTTTTTTCTGCTGCGTTTTTTGCCTGCGGTCATTGCATCAGCTTTAATGGCCGCAGACGAAAAACAGTGAAAAAATTTGGAAAAATAAGTGCAGGCAGTTCAAAATCTGCCTCAAAATTCAGAGGCAGATTATTTCTGACTTAAAAAAACTGTGTGTGAACAGGGTCTTTTACTGACTGATGCACCTGCATCTTCTGGACAGCAGTTCATAAAAAAAAAATATATTTATATATACACATCAGCGACCACGAGAAGGTTCCAGGTAGGTAAATCCAATAGATAGGGGTCATGGAAGATTTCACTTAAGAGGGAAGGTTATCAGAACTAATTCAACCAAGAGAAGAGAAGCCTTAGGGAGAATATATTAATATGTAAATGGCATCTATCAGAACATAATGAGAAAATGTATTCAGGATTTATACCCCACAGGGACACAAGATCACTTGAAATGTAAAATTTATAAATTTAATGTCAAAATAAGAAAGCACTGCTTTACTTTCAAACCCATAGATTTCTTTAATGGGCTTCCACAAGGATTGGCAATGCGAGAAAGTGTGGATATAAGTGAAACTCCAGGCAAATTTTCATAAATAGGTACATGGAGCTACTAGGGTCACATGATATACCAGGGCTGGTTATTCTTTTCACTGTGGCCCCTCGAATGCAAGTTTCCAAGGTGCTCTGTACACTACAGGTGCTTAACACCACAAAGATAATCAACAGTCTGTTACTGGGCTATTTAGAAGTTGTCAAATCAACGCCCCCTTTTCTGACATCACTTCCTGCTCTGCAGCTATTGGCTGAAGCTGCACCTCTCAGACTTCCTGCTCTGCCCGCCCCCTGCATGCCCTCTGCACACAATGCTGCTCCATTTAAGCTTCTTCCTCCTGCATTTGGACCAAAAAGTAGGGGGAAAGGGAGCAGAAAGTATAATGTGGCGAGTGAATGCAGGGGGCAGGCAGAGCAGCATAGTGTACAAAGTTATATTTAGATCAGTTATTCCCCCTCAATATCCTTCACTTACTAAGATATTTATTTTCTTGAAGCTGCTCCATTTTCCAGTTCTGTAATGCGGTCACACGACTGAATCTCCGCTGTCTCAGACCCAAATCAGTGACGTTTTGTATTCACATCATGTGCTGGTCCGAGGTCTGTATTTAGGGTGCTTGTTCTGGAGTCTGTATTTCTTTAGGGTGCTTGTTCTGGGGTCTGTATTTGCTTAGCGGGGTCTGGTCTGGGGAAGGCAATAGTTTAGAAGGTCTGGGGTCTGTATGTATTCTAATTAATTAGTCTGAGTAAAAGGGGTTGTCCAGGCACATCGATAGGTCATCAGTATAAAAAAACGGTCCGTGCCCGGACAACCCCTTTAATTTATGGTCCTGGGCCTTGGTGTCTGAATTTTTGTGTTTCTATAGAGGCTGGAAATGGCTGCAGAAGCGAGGAGCAAAGATGTCTCTGGAGAAGTCGCCATACCAGTCTGTGTCAGATGGAGAAGAAAAGAGAACAACTCCCATCAGAGAAGACGTCACTTGTGAGTCACTGGATCTATAGAGGATCTGCCCCTCTTCCTGACATGTCTGTTGTAGGAAATCCTTGCATTCCATATAAAGTCTTTTTGTTCCCAGGACTAATAGACAAATTCGTGTTACTATTCCCATTGTCAAGAGGATGTGTCCCTACACAGCGTTATACTGTCAGCGATGTTTGGAGACTGTCAGTATGTAGGGACACAGCCCTTTGATGAGAGAAATTGTAACACCCATTTGTCAACGCTCGCACAAAAGTTGGTGTTCACTATAGATATGGCAGAGCGGTGGTGGAGAAGGGGGGCCCAAGTTTGTGGAACAGCCCAGGGCCTATGGTCTATTTAAGAGGTCTCAAACACGTGGCCCACGGGCCACATGCGGCCACTGTGGCTGTCACCTGCGACCTGAGGGACACAGAGCCGCTAGTATAGGCTCTGCTCTGGGACTGTGTGGAATCCCCTGACATAGGTGTCCATATATGGACAGCGAAGTCTTAGGCTTCCCCAGAGCCGGAGTCCCGGGCAGAGCGCTAGTATAGGCTCTGCTCCAGGACTCTGTGGAATCCCCTGACATTAGTCCATATATGGACAGCGATGTCTGGAGCTTCCCCAGAGCCGGAGTCCCGGAGCACAGCGCTAGTAGTGCTCGGCCCGGGACTCTGACTCTGGGGTTGCGCCTGACATCACTGTGCATATATGGACAGTGATGTCAGGAGCAGAGCTGGAATCCCAGGCAGAGTGCTAGAAGCGGCTCTGCCCAGGTGTCCAGCTCTGGAGTTGCCCCTGACATCTCTGACATCTCTGTTCATACACTGGCTCTGGGGTTGCCCCCGACATAACATTCCGGTCCAGGAGGATCCCCTGACATCACTGTCTATGGACAGTGACGTCATGGGCACCTCCAGCAGAGAAATCCCCAGCCAAAGCGTCGGCAATGCCCCGGCTGTGGACTCTACTCCTAGAAGGAGCCCCAATGGAGCTATCTACTGGGGGGGGGGGGGGGTGGCATTATCTACAGAGGTAACTGTGGCAGCATCTACAGGGGGCACTGTGGCAGCATCTACAGAGGGCACTGTGGCATTATCTACAGAGGGCACTGTGGAATTATCTATGGGTGGGTGTGTGGCAGTATCTACAGAGGGCATTGTGGCATTATCTACAAAGAGCACTGTGGAATTATCTATGGGTGGGTGTGTGGCAGTGTCTACAGAGTACACTGTGTCATTATCTACAGAGGGCACTTTGGCATTATCTACGGTGGGTGTGTGGCAGTATCTACAGAGGGCACTGTGGCAGTATCTACAGAGGGCCCGTGGCATTATCTTCAGAGGGCTCTGTGGCACTATCTAAAAAGGGGCTGCCCAATCTTGACATTCGTGTGTCTGCCAAACGCTGCCAACTGAGCCGCCGGACTGCATTTAGCGACACTTAAACTGGAAAACTGGATTGTTAAAATAAGCACGTGGAGAAAACTCGCAAATTTCCGTTATGTTTAAACCCAGCGGTATTATTATAGTAATGTATTATTATTATAGTAATGTAGTATTATTATAGTAATGTAGTATTGTTATAGCAATGTAGTATTATAGTAATGTAGTATTGTTATAGTAATGTAGTATTATAGTAATGTAGTATTATAGTAATGTAGTATTGTTATAGTAATGTAGTGTTATAGTAATGTAGTATTTTTATAGTAATGTAATATTTTTATAGTAATGTAGTATTGTTATAGCAATGTAGTATTATAGTAATGTAGTATTGTTATAGTAATGTATTATTGTTATAGTAATGTGGTATTATTATAGTAATGTAATGTAGTATTATTATAGTAATGTAGTATTGTTATAGCAATGTAGTATTATAGTAATGTAGTATTATAGTAATGTAGTATTATTATAGTAATGTAGTATTATAGTAATGTAGTATTGTTATAGTAATGTAGTAGTATTATAGTAATGTAGTATTATTATAGTAATGTAGTGTTGTTATAGTCATGTAGTATTGTTATAGTAATGTAGTATTATTATAGTAATGTAGTATTATAGTAATGTAGTATTGTTATAGTAATGTAGTAGTATTATAGTAATGTAGTATTATTATAGTAATGTAGTATTGTTATAGTAATTTAGTATTATTATAGTAATGTAGTATTGTTATAGTAATGTGGTATTATAGTAATGTAGTATTGTTATAGTAATGTATTATTATTATAGTAATGTAGTATTATAGTAATGTAGTATTATAGTACTGTAGTATTATTATAGTAATGTAGTATTATAGTAATGTAGTATTGTTATAGTAATGTGGTATTATACTAATCTAGTATTGTTATAGTAATGTATTATTATTATAGTAATGTAGTATTATAGTAATGTAGTATTATAGTACTGTAGTATTATTATAGTAATGTAGTATTATAGTAATGTAGTATTGTTATAGTAATGTGGTATTATACTAATCTAGTATTGTTATAGTAATGTATTATTATTATAGTAATGTAGTATTATAGTAATGTAGTATTATTATAGTAATGTATAATTGTTAAAGTAATGTAGTATTATAGTAGTGTAGTATTATAGTAATGTAGTATTATAGTAATGTAGTATTATAGTAATGTAGTATTATTATAGTAATGTAGTATTGTTATAGTAATGTAGTGTTATAGTAATGTAGTATTTTTATAGTAATGTAGTATTGTTATAGTAATGTATTATTATTATAGTAGTGTAGTATTATTGTAGTAATGTAGTATTATAGTAGTGTAGTATTGTTCTAGTAATGTAGTATTATTATAGTAATGTGTTATTATAGTAAGGTATTATTATTATTATTATTATTATAGTAATGTAGTATTATAGTATTGTTATAGTAATGTAGTATTATAGTAGTATAGTATTGTTATAGTAGTGTAGTATTATAGTTATGTAGTATTGTTATAGTAATGTAGTATTATAGTAATGTAGTAGTGTTATAGTAATGTAGTATTATTATAGTAGTGTAGTATTATTATAGTAATGTAGTATTATAGTTATGTAGTAGTATTATAGTAATGTAGTATTATTATAGTAATGTAGTATTATAGTAGTGTAGTATTGTTATAGTAATGTAATATTATTATAGTAATGTAGTATTATAGTAATGTAATATTATTATAGTAATGTAGTATTATAGTAGTGTAGTATTGTTATAGTAATGTAGTATTATTATAGTAATGTAGTATTATAGTAATGTAGTATTATTATAGTAATGTAGTATTATAATAATGTAGTATTATTATAGTAGTATAGTAATGTAGTATTGTTATAGTAATTTAGTATTATAGTAATTTAGTATTGTTATAGTAATGTAGTGTTATTATAGTAATGTAGTGTTATAGTAATGTAGTATTATTATAGTAATGTAGTATTATTATAGTAGTGTAGTATTAATATAGTAATGTAGTATTATAGTAGTGTAGTATTATAGTAATGTAGTATTATTATAGTAATGTAGTATTATAGTAATGTAGTATTATTATAGTAACGTAGTATTATAGTAGTGTAGTATTGTTATAGTAATGTAGTATTATTATAGTAATGTAGTATTATAGTAATGTAGTATTATTATAGTAATGTAGTATTATAGTAATGTATTATTATAGTAATGTAGTATTATAGTAATGTAGTATTATAGTAGTGTAGTATTGTTATAGTAATGTAGTATTATTATAGTATTATAGTAATGTAGTATTATTATAGTAATGTAGTATTATAGTAATTTAGTATTGTTATAGTAATGTAGTGTTATTATAGTAATGTAGTATTATTTTAGTAATGTATTATTATTATAGTAATGTAGTAGTATTATTATAGTAGTGTAGTATTATAGTAATGTAGTATTGTTATAGTAATGTAGTGTTATTATAGTAACGTAGTATTATAGTAGTGTAGTATTGTTATAGTAATGTAGTATTATTATAGTAATGTAGTATTATAGTAATGTAGTATTATAGTAATGTATTATTATTATTATTATAGTAATGAAGTATTATAGTAATGTAGTATTATAGTAATGTAGTATTATTATAGTGTAGTATTGTTATAGTAATGTAGTATTATTATTATAGTAATGTAGTATTGTTATAGTAATTTAGTATTATTATAGTAATGTAGTATTATTATCGTAATGTAGTATTATAGTAATGTAGTATTATTATAGTAATGTAGTATTATAGTAGTGTAGTATTGTTATAATAATGTAGTTTTATAGTAATGTATTATTATAGTAATGTAGTATTATTATAGTAGTGTAGTATTATAGTAATGTAGTATTATTATAGTAGTGTAGTATTATAGTAATGTAGTATTATAGTAGTGTAGTATTGTTATAGTAATGTAGTATTATTATAGTAATGTAGTATTATAGTAATGTAGTATTATTATAGTAGTGTATTATTATAGTAATGTAGTATTATTATAGTAGTGTAGTATTATAGTAATGTAGTATTATAGTAATGTAGTATTATTATAGTAGTGTAGTATTATAGTAATGTAGTATTATAGTAATGTAGTATTGTTATAGTAATGTAGTATTATTATTATAGTAATGTAGTATTGTTATAGTAATGTAGTATTATTTTAGTAATGTATTATTATTATAGTAATGTAGTATTATTATAGTAGTGTAGTATTGTTATAGTAATATAGTAATGTAGTATTGTTATAGTAATGTAGTATTATAGTAATGTAGTATTGTTATAGTAATGTAGTGTTATTATAGTAACGTAGTATTATAGTAGTGTAGTATTGTTATAGTAATGTAGTATTATTATAGTAATGTAGTATTATAGTAATGTAGTATTATTATAGTAATGTAGTATTATAGTAATGTAGTATTATTATAGTAATGTAGTATTATAGTAGTGTAGTATTGTTATAATAATGTCGTTTTATAGTAATGTATTATTATAGTAATGTAGTATTATTATAGTAGTGTAGTATTAGGCTGGGTTCACACGTGGCGGAATTTCACTTAAATTCCGCTGCGGACACTCCGCAGCGTTAATCCGCAGCGGAGCCGTTTGTCCATTGACTTACACTTTAATTTAGCAGTGTTCGTTTAGACGAGGCGTAAAATTCCGCTGCGGAGCATAGGCTGCGGAGCGGAATTTGGTGTCCGCAGCATGCTCTGTCTGTTGCGGAGCAGTGGCGGACTCATGGCGGAATTTCTCCATTGACTTCAATGGAGAGTCAAAATTCCGCAATGAAGTCCGCAGATCTTATGTGTGCTGCGGAGCGTATTGGTTTTACTACCATGACATTTCTTCATTCTGGCTGGACCTATGTATTTCTAGGTCTACAGCCAGACTGAGGAAGTCAATGGGGCTCCCGTAATGACGGGAGCGTTGCTAGGAGACGTCTGTAAATAGTCACTGTCCAGGGTGCTGAAAGAGTTAAGCGATCGGCAGTAACTGTTTCTGCACCCGGGACAGTGACTACCGATCTAAATATACATGTATCTGTAAAAAAATATATAAGTTCATACTTACCGAGAACTCCCTGCGTCTGTCTCCAGTCCGGCCTCCCAGGATGACGTTTCAGTCTAAGTGACGGCTGCAGCCAATCACAGGCCAAGCACAGGCTGCAGCGGTCACATGGACTGGCGCGTCATCCAGGGAGGTCGGGCTGGATGCCGAAAGAGGGACGCGTCACCAAGACAACGGCCGGTAAGTATGAAAATCGTTTACTTTCACTAGGGAAAGTGCTGTCCCTTCTCTCTATCCTGCACTGATAGGGAGAAGGGAAGCACTTTTCCCGCAGTCCGCAGCAGCTAGTCCGCATCAATGTACTGCACATTTTGAGCAGATCCGCAGCAGAATCTGCAACGCAGATTCTGTGCGGCATTGATGCGGACAGTTGCGGAGGAAATCCGCCACGTGTGGTCATGCCCTTATAGTAATCTAGTATTATAGTAATGTAGTATTATAGTAGTGTAGTATTGTTATAGTACTGTAGTATTATTATAGTAATGTAGTATTATAGTAATGTAGTATTATTATAGTAGTGTATTATTATAGTAATGTAGTATTATTATAGTAGTGTAGTATTATAGTAATGTAGTATTATAGTAATGTAGTATTATTATAGTAGTGTAGTATTATAGTAATGTAGTATTATAGTAATGTAGTATTGTTATAGTAATGTAGTATTATTATTATAGTAATGTAGTATTGTTATAGTAATGTAGTATTATTTTAGTAATGTATTATTATTATAGTAATGTAGTATTATTATAGTAGTGTAGTATTGTTATAGTAATGTAGTATTATTATAGTAATGTAGTATTATAGTAATGTAGTATTGTTATAGTAATGTAGTATTATAGTAATGTAGTATTATTATAGTAATGTAGTATTGTTATAATAATGTAGTATTATAGTAATGTAGTAGTGTTATAGTAATGTAGTATTGTTATAGTAATGTAGTATTATAGTAATGTAGTAGTGTTATAGTAATGTAGTATTGTTATAGTAATGTAGTATTATAGTAATGTAGTAGTGTTATAGTAATGTAGTAGTGTTATAGTAATGTAGTATTATAGTAATGTAGTATTGTTATAGTAATGTAGTAGTGTTATAGTAATGTAGTATTGTTATAGTAATGTAGTATTATAGTAATGTAGTAGTGTTATAGTAATGTAGTAGTGTTATAGTAATGTAGTATTATAGTAATGTAGTATTGTTATAGTAATGTAGTATTATAGTAATGTAGCATTGTTATAGTAAATGTAGTATTGTTATAGTAATGTAGTATTATAGTAATGTAGTATTGTTATAGTAATGTAGTATTATTATAGTAATGTAGTGTTATAGTAATGTATTATTATAGTAATGTAGTATTATTATAGTAGTGTAGTATTATAGTTATGTAGTATTGTTATGGTAATGTAGTATTATTATAGTAGTGTAGTATTATAGTAATGTAGTAGTGTTAGGCTGGGTTCACACGTGGCGGAATTTCACTTAAATTCCGCTGCGGACACTCCGCAGCGTTAATCCGCAGCGGAGCCGTTTCTGCATTGACTTCCACTTCTATTTAGAAGTGTTCGTTTAGACGATGCGTAACATTCCGCTGCGGAGCATAGGCTGCGGAGCGGAATTTGGTGTCCGCAGCATGCTCTGTCTGTTGCGGAGCAGTGGCGGACTCATGGCGGAATTTCTCCATTGACTTCAATGGAGATTCTAAGTTCCGCAATGAAGTCCGCAGCTGTCATGCACATGTTATGTGTGCTGCGGATGCGTCTTGCTTTTTTACCATGACATTTCTTCATTCTGGCTGGACCTATGTATTTCTAGGTCTACAGCCAGACTGAGGAAGTCAATGGGGCTCCCGTAATGACGGGAGCGTTGCTAGGAGACGTCAGTAAATAGTCACTGTCCAGGGTGCTGAAAGAGTTAAGCGATCGGCAGTAACTGTTTCTGCACCCTGGACAGTGACTACCGATCCCAATATACATGTATCTGTAAAAAAATAGAAGTTCATACTTACCGAGAACTCCCTGCTCCTGTCTCCAGTCCGGCTTCCCAGGATAACGTTTCAGTCTAAGTGACGGCTGCAGCCAATCACAGGCCAATAACAGGCTGCAGCGGTCACATGGACTGCCGCGTCATCCAGGGAGGTCGGGCTGGATGCCGAAAGAGGGACGCGTCACCAAGACAACGGCCGGTAAGTATGAAATTCGTTTACTTTCACTAGGGAAAGTGCTGTCCCTTCTCTCTATCCTGCACTGATAGGGAGAAGGGAAGCACTTTTCCCGCAGTACGCAGCAGCTAGTCCGCATCAATTTACTGCACATTTTGTGCAGATCCGCAGCAGAATCTGCAACGCAGATTCTGTGCGGCATTGATGCGGACAGTTGCGGAGGAAATCCGCCACGTGTGGTCATGCCCTTATAGTAATGTAGTATTGTTATAGTAATGTAGTATTATAGTAATGTAGTAGTGTTATAGTAATGTAGTATTGTTATAGTAATGTAGTATTATAGTAATGTAGTAGTGTTATAGTAATGTAGTAGTGTTATAGTAATGTAGTATTATAGTAATGTAGTATTGTTATAGTAATGTAGTAGTATTATAGTAATGTAGTATTATAGTAATGTAGTATTGTTATAGTAATGTAGTGTTATAGTAATGTAGTGTTATAGTAATGTAGTATTATAGTAATGTAGTATGTTATAGTAATGTAGTATTATTATAGTAATGTAGTGTTATAGTAATGTAGTGTTATAGTAATGTAGTATTGTTATAGTAATGTAGTATTATAGTAATGTAGTATTATTATAGTAGTTCAAATAACGAATTGATTAACAATAATTTTGTATTGTATCAAATTTGAAAGTAATGCGGCCCGTCAACTTCACATTTTTTCTATATGTGGCCCACTTACCCGGCCGAGTTTGAGATCCCTGGTCTACTTAATCCGCCACTGGCTTGGCTGTTATAGCCCATCAGTGCTAAGGAAAGACGAGTTGTGCATTCGGGCACATTAGTTGGAGCACCAGCATTGTAGTTGGCAGCAATTTTCTTGACCGTGCGCCACCTGTTCCTCAGAACGATTCTTGACATCCTCCTCTGACCCCTTTCATAGACGAGTTGTTGATGTCACAGAATCCCCTTTCATTGGTTGTTTTTCCTTAATTACTCCATTCTTGGTTTACTCTCTACACCGTTGCATGAGAAAACCCCACAAGGTTGGCAATTTTTGAATACTGGTCCTGGCTACTTTAGCATGCCTTGATTGAGTTCGCTCAGATCGCTTAATTTTCCCATTCTGATATGGATTCACACAGAAAGTGATCCACTAAAAATGCGCTCACTTGATTTTATGCTGGACTCTAGGGTCACGTGTTGGTGATAAATGTCTGATTCCTGGGTGTCCCACTGCTGGGACTCCCAGCGATCACGAGAATGCGGGTCATTGAGTTCCATGTGTCATGGAGCAGTGGTGCACATGCGTGACCACCACTCTTTTCACTGTCGATTAAGGCATCATTTACACAAGCGCAATATACGTGCGTGCGACGCGCGTGCTTTTCACGCGTGTCGTACGCACCTATATTACTCTATGGGGCAGTGCAGACAGTCCGTTGGTTTTGCACAGCGTGAGTGCGCTGCGTAAAACTCACGACATGTTCTATATTTAAGCGTTTTTCGCGCATCATGCACCCATTGAAGTCGATGGGTGCGTGAAAACCACTCAGGTCGCACGGAAGCACTTCCGTGCGAACTGCGTGATTCGCACAACAGCTGTGAAACTCTGAATGTAAACAGAAAAGCACCACGTGCATTTCTGTTTACAAACATCCAAACGGAGTGTCATAATGATGGCGGCTGCGCGAAAATCACGCAGCCGCGCATCATACACTGATGACACACGCAGCTGTTAAGTGCATTTTGCGCACCCAAAACGCTGCGTTTTTTGCGTGTGCAAAACGCACACGCTCGTGTAAATCAGGCCTAATTATGAGAAGATGTAAGTTACGGGTATGCTGGCGGAAGGGGGCCAAATGCTGTTTTTGCAAAGGGGCTCTAAGTTGTCTGTGTCTACCCCTGGGCCCTGCACTAGGCATAACACAGTGTATCAGATTTGACAAGATTATTCCTGTAAGATAAATATCCAACAGGCCTCATGGTTAAACAAGTCTGTGGTCTCCACCATGAGGGGCGCTGCTTCACTCTTTGGTGCCCTACAATGTATCATATACTTAGAAACTTAGACAGGATTGGCAGCATTTGGGTTATTTACACTGGGCAGATGTTTTATGACGTCTTGTACTTGGACGTTGTACAACTCACAGACTGTATGTTACATAATTGACATGTAATCTAATAAATCACATGATATATCAGGAACTCAAATTCTTAAGGTGTAAAATGCGTAGGTAGAATGGCCAATTTTTCACAAAACAAACTTTTTTTTTTCCAAGTACTTGGAATATTTTTGAGAAAAAACGAACAATTCTTTTTATTTCAACACAGGTGAGTATGTGAAAAAAATATTTATATATATATATATATATATATATATATATACATATATTCTATATAACTTAACACATAATTATTGAACACGGACCGTCTGTCATGGAATTGTACCAGCTGCCACTTGTTGGCAAGGATGCCAAATACAATCTATGTTTCTGCCAGAGCACATGTCAGCCTGTAGGTGACTTTCTTATTTTCAGGCAGGATAATGTCTTATCAGGTATTTGCCCAAAGAGCATGGCCTCATCACCAACATAAACATGGAAATAGGTGGCCCCGGTCTACTTGGTAGAGTCTCATCTCCAGCTATGTGTAGGCTTCCAGCAGCAATACGAAGAGCAATAGCTTAGTGATGGAAGATGGTGAAGTAGTCACTGTCCACCATGTACTCGCCTGCCAACACAACCTACCCAGTAGGACAATTTTCTTTCTTAAAGCTGGCATGATAGGGGCCAGAATGAAGAGGCATCACTACAGGAAGCGGCACTAAGGAAATTGGGTAATTTCCCAAAAAAGCATTGGCAATGTCATGCCCCATCTCCTGTGATGGCTTTACGACGAAATGGGCATAACTATAGGGGGTGCAGAGGTTGCATTGGCATCCGGACCCTGGAGCCTGAGGCAAAATGTCCTCTGCCCCATATGAGGAGACCAGTGCTATAAATTACATGTGATAGTTGAGGAGGGGGGCCCCCGAGGAACGTAATATTACAATAGAATTTCATTTCGGAGAGAATTCGTTTAAGCATTATGGTTGTCGCTAAATAAGTTTAAAGGGATTTTCCGGTTTCAAATAATTATTAATAAACAGATAGCAAATAGCTATTAAACAAACTTTCTAATATACTTAAATTTTTAAAGATCATGAATTCTCCTCATCGCAACTCCGGTCACGTGTCGCCGTCTCCATCGAAATTCTAGACTTCTGATGACGTCCCGAGCGTTCAGCGCTGTGCTTGTTCTTCATGACTAATGTTTCTTCCGGCCTGGTCACTGAATGTCGTGTCATCAATGACGCTCGTTCAGTGGCAGGTTGGCCCAGTCAACGGGACATCATATACGCGCATGCGCATTTCAAAGAGTATCTCTTTAAACCACGCATGCTCAGTACATTGAGCCTCCACTGCTACTAGTAATATAGTGAGAACAGCGGGGGAGGAGGGAGCATAGACATCAGTGTGTACTGGGCGGGTTTGACATGAGGAGAAACAGTTCATGCTTGGAGCCGGAGGCTGTCATCAACGCAACGGAAAAGTGCGGGGTGACAACAAATGAAGATTATAGGACTGAAATGACTTGCAAAGTACAAAAAGGTATTTAGGGGATTTGATCTGGGGAAAATAAAGGCGGCTGCAAATAAATTAAAATAAGATATTGGAAAACCCCTTTGAAGGCTGGAGCTTCAGTGAAAATTTTGACCAGTCATATTCACCGTTGCTCTGCAGGGAGATCACATGTTGATCAGATGTTGATGGATCTGCTAAATTATGTAAGAAGAAGGAACCCCTAATGGATATTCTCGAGCAGCCATTATACCGATCAAGATCATTTTTATTAAAATTATTTAAAATTTGATATAATAATTTACTTGCGTGAACCAGTAGTAGATGAGAATACATGAAGCTTAATGCACTATATGGCACTATTATTTGGGAACCATATAATTTATAGGGACTGTGTGGTATGTTAATTTGTACACTGACCTAGAGCAGGAGCCTCAAGCACGCGGCCCCTGAGGCTGTCATCTGCTGCGGCCCGCGGGACACAGAGCCGCTAGTATCGGCTCTGCTCTAGTACTCTGTGAAATCGCTGACATCGCTGTCCATGAATGGACACGCGATGTCAGGGTCTTCCCCAGAGCGGAGTCCAAAGCAGAGAGCAAGCATAGGTTCTGCTCTGGGATTCTGTGTAAATCCCTGACATCGCTGTCCATATATGGACAGTTTTGTCAGGGTCTTCCCCAGAGCGGAGTCCCAGGCAGAGCGCTAGTATAGGCTCTGCTCCGGGAATCTGTGGAATTCCCTGACATCGCTGTCCATATATGGACAGTTTTTGTCAGGGTCTTCCCCAGAGTGGAGTCCAGGGCAGAGCGCTAGCATAGGCTCTGCTCCGGGATTCTGTGCAATCCCCTGACATCGCTGTCCATGAATGGACACACGATGTCTGGGGCTTCCCCAGAGCCTGAGTCCCATGTAGAGCGCTAGTATAGGTTCTGCACTGGGACTCTGTGGAATTCCCTGACATCGCTGTCCATATATCGACAGCGATTTCTAGGGCTTCCCCAGAGCTGGACAGTGATGTCAGAAGCACAGCTGGAGTCCCAGTAGGAGCGCTAGTAGCGCTCTGCCCGGGACTCCAGCTCTGGAGTTGCCCCTGACATCTCTGTCCATATATGAGCTGTGATGTCAGTTGCTTCCCCAGAGTTTCGGAGCAGAGCCTATACTAGTGCTTTACTCTGGGACACCGGCTCTGGGGTTGCCCCTGACATCACATTCCGGTCCAGGAGGATCCCCTGATGTCACTGTGTATGAACAGGGACATCAGGGGCTCCTCCAGCAGAGGAATCCCTGGCCAAAGCGTTGGCAATGCTCTGGCTGGGGATTCCACTCCTAGAGGGAGCCCCAATGGAGCTATGTACTGTGGGTGTCTGTGGCACTATCTACAAGGGGTGTGTGTGGCATTATCTACAGAGGGCACTGTGGCAGCATCTACAGAGGGCACTGTGACAGCATCTACAGAGGGCACTGTGACAGCATCTACAGAGGGCACTGTGGCAGCATCTACAGAGGGCACTGTGGCAGCATCTACAGAGGGCACTGTGGCAGCATCTACAGAGGGCACTGTGGCAGCATCTACAGAGGGCACCATGGCTACCTCTACAGAGGGCACTGTGACAGCATCTACAGAGGGCACTGTGGCAGCATCTACAGAGGGCACTGTGGCAGCATCTACAGAGGGCACTGTGGCAGCCTCTACAGAGGGCAATGTGGCAGCATTATCTACAGAGGGCAATGTGGCAGCATTATCTACAGAGGGCACTGTGGCATTATCTACAGAGGGCATTGTGGCATTATCTACAGAGGGCACTGTGGCATTATCTACAGAGGGCATTGTGGCAGTATCTACAGAGGGCACTGTGGCAGTATCTACAGAGGGCACTGTGGCAGTATCTACAGAGGGCACTGTGGCAGTATCTACAGAGGGCACTGTGGGATTATCTACAGAGGGCACTTTGGCATTATCTACAGAGGGCACTGGCATTATCTACAGAGGGCACAGTGACAGTATATACAGAAGGCACTGTGGTAGTATCTATAGAGGGCACTATGGCAATATCTAAAAAGGGGCTGCCTAATTTTGACATTTGCGCTATTATTATAGTAATGTAGTATTATTATTATAGTAATGTAGTATTATTATAGTAATGTAGTATTATTATTATTATTATTATTATTATAGTAATGTAGTATTATAGTAATGTAGTATTGTTATAGTAATGTAGTATTATTATTATTATTATAGTAATGTAGTATTATTATAGTAATGTAGTATTATTATTATAGTAATGTAGTATTATAGTAATGTAGTATTATTATAGTAATGTAGTATTATTATTATTATTATTATTATTATTATACTAATGTAGTATTATAGTAATGTAGTATTATTATTATTATAGTAATGTAGTATTATTATAGTAATGTAGTATTATTATTATTATTATTATTATTATAGTAATGTAGTATTATTATTATTATTATTATTATTATAGTAATGTAGTATTATAGTAATGTAGTATTGTTATAGTAATGTAGTATTATAGTAATGTAGTATTGTTATAGTAATGTAGTATTGTTATAGGAGTTCAAATAACGAATTAATTAACAATAATTTTGTAATGTATCAAATTTGAAAGTAATGCGGCCCGTCAACTTCACATTTTTTCTATATGTGGCCCACTTACCCGGCCGAGTTTGAGACCCCTGACCTAGAGCATATGGTGGAGAGAGTACCCAAAGAATGTAACACACAGGTCATAAAGCTGGCCATACTGTTAGGGATCTGCCAGGTACTACGTCTAGGTATACTCCTGGGATTAATCAATCCACACCTGAGGCCAGACCTGTTCGACTGACACCATCTCCCACCAACCAGGGTGGCAGGCTCAGGAGTGGGAGAGCCTATCGCGGCCTGGTCAGTCGGAGTTAGCTCCGCCCCCTGTCCTTTATTACCTGCCGTGTTCTCTTCCTCAGTGCTTGTAATTCTTCTGGATTCCTGGCCTCACTGCTGCTTGCTCCAGTCTGCTTCTGCCGAGCTTCTGCCTTGCTGCAGTTCCGCTTTACCTGCTTTGCTTTGCCCCTGGCTTGCTTCCTTCTCCGTGCTCACTTTGGTATACTCCACTTCATCCTGGTCCTGACTACTCATTCACCGCTCCGTTTCCTCGCGGCGTTCCGTGGCTACTGCCCCTGCCCTTGCGTGTTCCCTGTTTGTTCTCCCGTGCACTTAGACAGCGTAGGGACCGCCGCCCAGTTGTACCCCGTCGCCTAGGGCGGGTCGTTGCAAGTAGGCAGGGACAGGGCGGTGGGCAGATTAGGGCTCACTTTCCCTTCACCTCCTTCCTGCCATTACACATACACTTTAGATAGCTGTTGACCGAAGGATCGTTTGGCCGACAGCTAGTCCTCCCGACTCCCTCATACACATATGGCTCGACCAAGCGTGCATGTGCTTTTAATAGTGAGAATGGAGAAAGCCACCGCTAGCCAGTAGCGGCTTATCTACTAATGAACAAAAGGATCGGACATGTTCAAATTTACCCTAAAGAAACCCTGACTACAGGTGTATGGCCATTTTGTTGAAGAACTTCTAGTCAGTCTGCAGAATACCAGAGGATCCTCCAGGCCCAGGTTCTGACACAATTATGGACTCCAGAAGTCCAGTAGAAGACAACCCCATTTGAAGGTGACTTTGAAGCCGATCACTCGCTACTAGGGTCTATTTCTTATGGGATGATTCACAAATAACTTATTAGACCTTATTGATTTTCTCTCCTGTGTGTACGATATCAACAAAGATTAGGATGCAGTTAAAAGTGGATGTGTACATGTTCTGTATAGATGGAGGGTCGCCCTCAGAGTCATTTCTTCTAGTGGGCCCAAGTAATCCATGTCCTACACTGTTATCATTAGAGATTTATTTTTATTGATCGCAGTGCTGGAAGCTTAGGGCTTAAAGAGGTTCTCCGCTTTGGACAATCCATACTTAAAAAGGATCCCTTGACAATAAGCTGATCACAAAGTGTCCCCCTGCTGGAACCCTCATTCATCAGCTGTAATCTGTGGGGAAACCTTGCAATAAGTGTTCCCCTACAGTGCCTCTAAAGGAGAAACTAGGTATTACACAATGTCCATTCAAATGAATTAGATATCAAGTCACAAGACAGGTCCTCCAGAGCAAGTGATGCTATTTTGTAGATGCTCTCCACTCTGGCCAAGAGATGAGGATCCTCTAATAACTCAGAGTTCCCTAAAAGGGTGTATGGAAATGGGTTTTCGAAGTTGGGCAACCCCTTTAGTGCTCTCCTACAGATCTGCCAGTGCTGGACACCCATTATGGAGTGAGAAGATACCAGCTTTATGTCGAATTCCCAGACTTGGGGAGGCTGTGTGCTCTCTAGTCATACGTTAATGCCCTCTTCTGTTTACGTGCTGACGTCTGCCTATGTAAACTGTATTTACCTACTTTTATTTTCAGTATACACACTAAATTGTGATTTGGATTGTGTCGGATAATGACATTCTGCTGTGCACGGTGGAATTACAAGTATTTGAGTCTAACCCTGCTGGGCTTGGTCTAATCAACACATGGCCACAGTGGGCTGGTTTATACCAGGACCCTCTATTAAAGGAATGAAGCTGATGAGCCGGCCGGGCAGAGGATGGTAAACAGTGATCCGGCAGCAGGTGTTCCTCCTTCTCCTGGGCTCTGTAGACTCAAATGCAAATAAAGAGGCAGGAGAGACTGATTTGACTGACAAATACAGGAGCAGCAGCTGTTGTCTTCTGTAGTCACTCAGAGCCAAGTGACAATTGTCAGGGACAGGATGCTTCCATGGAGCTGCTCTCTTGCCCAAACTACTTGCTTAAGTGCGGTGTCTGCATAGTCCTGCTATTAGGTAAGAGGCTTCAATTATTTCACTGGATTGAGATTTGTAGGGAATGTATAGAATAGGGGGATTTTAATGAGCTATGGAAAGCAGAATATACTACCTTCCTGTGGGGGGAACTACAAGATCCAGAAATCCTCCAGACTTGCAACTGAAATGGCATGCTGGGATTTGTGGTTGCAGGATAGTTAAAGCTTCTTTATCTACATTATGAATGGATGGATTTAATATTTTGTAGTATTAGAATAGACATTTTTGTTAGATTGCAACCAAAGCAGAATATAATATTTATAATAAATAATAATAATAATAATAAAAATAATAATATATAATAATAATAATAATAATAATAATATAATAATAAATAATAATAGTCACTATCTATCTATCTATCTATCTATCTATCTATCTATCTATCTATCTATCTATCTCATATCTATCTATCTATCTATCTATCTATCTATCTATCTATCTATCTATCTATCTATCTCATATCTATCTATCTATCTATCTATCTATCTCATATCTATCTATCTATCTATCTCATATCTATCTATCTATCTCATATCTATCTATCTATCTATCTATCTATCTATCTATCTATCTATCTATCTATCTATCTATCTGTCCCTCAGTTTATATGGTTGATTATTTAACAAGACAATTCCTTTTTGATTGTGGCTCCGTGGCTGAAGTGAATGATAAATTTGGTCATCGTTTGGTCATATTTGTTTGGTTCTTATATTTATAGGGATATCTTCAGTTTTATCCCCTGTACTCAATGAATTTTGTTTGTACATTGTCAGAAATTTGTAGTGGTATTTGATATAAAATTGCTTGTACATCTGATAGCAGATTTTCATCTAATGTTTTAAGGGTCCAGACACGCGGCAAGATAAAAAAAAAACAGCACTCTGTATGGGTGCCCACTTTTAAAGTTTGGTTTGGTTTGGTATTGTATTTCTGTCCATATATTTCCCTATGTTGTTCCATATGGGTTCTGTATGAGTGCTAAAGTATTACTTGCTTCAAAAACAATTCCCCTTGTCAGTACCCAGTACTTGCAGGGAGGTTCTTGACTTCTATGGATGCAATTTATTAAATAACTTCTATGGGGGGGAATCACGATACACACGTCATCCGATCCAGAATAACACAATTTGCTTTCATACAGTTCATACAAATATATTTTGTACAAATATACAGCGTCAACCTTCATAGGATTACATTAGTGCCATATTAGAACTGGTACAGAGCCATTACATGGTTATGTACATGAGCCCCTATGCCGATGATGGCGTGCATGTTGCTGGGACGTTTCATGATCATTGCAGAGGGGACTGTGATGTCGTTTTTCAAGGCAACTTCAGTGGTCACCATAGCAGTTGACATGGATTATATAAGGGATTGTCTACTCAAAGCCACCCCTTTAATGACCACATCTGTCACACGTATAACAATGAGCGTGCAGTTCACAAATGTTCCTATTGTTTGGCTGCACGTCAATAAGCCTCAATACATTATTAAAGTCATTTAACGATTCAGCCACAATTCTTCCCTTTCACTCTCCTGTATTATGTTACACTTTTATTTTCTCTTTATACATCCTTTTATGTAGGTAAAATATGATTACGGTAAATAAATGGTCTGCAACCTGTGGTTCTGTGCCCCAGTGCAAAATCTGTAACCGGGCCCCCTACATAACATGTGCTATTTATTATATTGGTGTCTTCTTATGTAGTCGAGGGGTCATTGGCACCCCTCAGGCAGGGCCAGGATCATGGGTAGCAACATAGGTGGGCGCCATTGGGGCGAGCGGGTGCAATTTATTAATTCAAAATAAAAAATACAATGCTCTGCCTTTAGCCTCTTAATGACCGTGTTTTTCCGGCGATCATTTAGGGTACTTATGCCACAGCGCTGCATTTTCACGGCACTGTGACATAAGCCCAGCAAGGGTGTACCGTGCCGGTAAAAGAGCGGTTGTCGGGCTATCTAGAGACAGCTGGGCTCCTGCTCTAAAGGGAGGGATCAAAGCTTTCTTCAAACCCGCCCGTTTAACCCCTTAGATGCCACGGTCAACAGCAACCGCGACATCCAAGTGGTTTTAGTGGGAGGGGGCTCCCTCTTTCACCCCATTGGCATCCCCGCCACATGACCACAGGGTGCCGATGGTTTTTATAGGTCTGCCCTCAGTAAATGACTATTAGGCCCTGCCAAAAGCATGATACAATGCAATACAGAAGTATTGCAGTGTATTATAAAAGCGATCAAATGATCACATATTAAAGTCTAAAGTTTAAGGGGTTAATAGAGTTTATTATAAATAAATGAAAAATCCAAAGTAAAAAAAATGAAAAACCCACTTCTTCCCCTTACAAAATGCTTTATTATAATAATAATAATAATAATAATAAAAAGAAAAAAAAAGGTACAAATATAATACATAATTGGTATTGCCTCGTCCGTAATGACCTGAAATATAAAACTATTCAATTATTTAAGCCACGCAGTGAATGCTGTAAATAATAAAATAAAAAACAATGCTAGAATTGCTCTTTTATGTTCATCCTGCCTTTCCAAAAAATGCAATAAACAGCGATCAAAAAAAGTGGCACCAATAAAAACTACCAGTCGTCCTGCAAAAAATAAGTCTTTATACAGCAACGTTGGCAGAAAAATAAAAAAGTCATGCATCATAAAATATGGCGACACAAAAACAAATGTTTTTATTGTGCAAAAGTAGTAAACATGAAAAATGATAAATTGGGTATCGCCGTAATCGTAACGACCCGCAGAATAAAGTTATTGTTATTTATGCCACGCGGTAAACGTAAGACGCAAATGATACAACTTATCCCACAAAAAAACAAGCCCTCACACGGCCATGTCTACGGAAAAATAAAAACGTTACGGGCTTTTGAAATGCGACGATCAAAAAACAGAAAAAAATCACTCCGTCATTAAGGCCCAAAATAGGCTGGTCACTAAAGGGTTAAATCTCTTTGTATAACCAATTGAAGCGCTAAGGGAGAGTATGTATAATAAATAAGAATGTTAGGGATTGGCGGGGGTAATTATATGAGTGATTGTCTATCTGACAGCTCTAACGCTTTACTTCTTGGATTGAGGGTGGTGGGGTGCACTCTAAAAACCCTGCCTTGGGCACCAAGAGAGCTTGTCCCTCCCCTGTCCTCGGGTACCTGGGCCCGGGAGCTACTGCCGCCCCTGCACCTCCTATACTTACAAGTTACGCTCCTGGTCTTGCTGCTGGGACTCTCCGTGATCGATGGAAACAAAGCATTGCATGCCACCCACCTAAGTCAAGAGCCCTACATTGCTTAGAATCAAGGTCGGGTGAGTGGTAGGCAGAGTAGGTAGCTGTCTAAAATACCATTAAGGGGAAGAAATGAATGTATTAGCTGTAATCTGTTAGGGAACCAAGTGTTCAAATCTCCTGCAGCACCACCACAGGAGACATGAAGAATTACACAGTTTCCCATCAAAATCTATGAGCTGTTCTCATAATGTACAGACGTGCTGGGTCCTCCAGACTTCTGAAATATAGACATATATTACTTATTATGTGTATGGTTCATTATTGTTTTCCAACTTGTCTGTAAACATGTTAGTTGTCCGTAATTTTTGAAAAAGTTGTCCAGAAAAAAAATCAGGTTGGCAGCACAGGGACAGTATTACAGAGTGACGACCCAGGAGATACCTTAGCTTCTTGGACCCCTATGAGTGTGGTGTGGGAGTATGGGGATACTGAAGTTGTCACAGGTGAGTTTCAGTTTTTAAGTAGAGTAATCATTTAACTTTTTTTCAGATTTATGTGTCTGCGGCTTTTACTTGTGCTCCACAATCACAACATAACACAAAAGGATTTTTTTTCTTTAATCGAAACCCCCGCCCTTTGTTTTATGTCAACACTACCTGCTGTGTTTTGGTCTTACCTTGCTGGAACGATTAAAACCCTCATTTTACACCATGTTTGTGCATTCCACAAAGAGGTCAGTCCAGAATGAAGAGACGTTTTATTTTATTACAAACTGTCACATAATATAGAAATATTACAGCAATCTCTCTCCATGTGCAATACAACCGAACAGTTCAAAGAGGAAGCGCTGATTATAAGGGATCCTCCACGGGTTATTAGGGATGAGGTTACACAGCATATCTCTAATATACCTTTAAGGCTATGTTCACATCTGCTTCGGATGTCACAGAAAAGGTGAGATCTGCATGCAGCGCTAGTCTTCTTCTACCATCAAAACGACAGACCCCATTATAAGTCAAAAGGGTTTATCCGGTTGCAGGGCATTTACTTATTGCTCCAATGCATTTAAAATACAAAATAAGGCAATTTTGCAAATACCGTTGTGTTATACAGCTAGTAAGCAGACCTATGTGTCTCCATGGTTACAGACTGCAAACAAACCCTGTGTAGTCTGATACTTCAGTCATGTGCTACACCCTTTTATCTGCTTCCTCTGTAGATTAGCAAGAAAAAGGGGAAGAGGGAATAGAGAACACATGATTGCATTAGTGTATAATAAAAAGCTCTAAGACTTTTTTTAATATAATCTTAGTTTCAATTCTTCACTATTTTCAAGATCTCTAAGGGCACATTCAGGTGTGGCGGAATTGCTGTTCAATTCCGCTGCGGACAGTCCGCAGTGGAATTCTGCAGCAGCCGTTTTTTACATTTGTTTCTATACATTTTTAGGAAAGTTAGTTCAGACGTTGCAGAAAATAACTGTGTGGAAATCAGGCTGCGGTGCGGAATATTCCCTCCGCAGCAGCTCATGACGTTGCGGAGAAGAAGCGGCATTTCACTGCGGATTTCAGCCTTTGCAATGCAAAAACTGAAATCTGTGGCAAGTCCGCTGTGATATCTGCAACGTCTGAATTACCTGTCAAATATGCAAATGTTGCTGCAGATTCGTTGCGTAATTGCTCCGAATCTGCACCAACATTTGCAGCGGAAAAATTCTGCCACATCTGAACATGGCCTTACTGTTAGAGAATGAAAATATTCATCCAGAGGCTAAAAATCGTGTCCTGCTCGTATTTACCTGACGCAGATGCATAGCTTGTTACAGTGTCTCACAGGTCTCTCTAATAACAATCCAAGCAGCTGTATGAGCTAGACTAAGTCATGAGGAGAGATTTTCAGCTTATGGAATGTTTCTATTCACTAAAATTGCTCCATTTTTCATACGTATATTGATTGAAGGGGTGATCCAGAATTAAAAAACAGGATCTACTTTTTTCCTGAAACAGTGCCACACTTCTTCATGGCTGTGCCTGGTATTGCAGCACAGTCCTATTTACTTCATTGCAGTACCAGACACAACTCATAAAGAAGCGTGTAGCAGTTTCTGTAAAAACATAAAACCCTTTTTTCTACTCTGGGTTTTACTTCTAAAACGAGAAAACCCCTTTAAAGAGCACCTGTCATCTCTCTTTACGTGACTAAATGAATAAATTGACAACTGGGCATTCCCCTTGTCAATAGGGTGTCTCCCAAAACAGTCTGGCAAGGGGAACAGTATTCTTATGATGAAGGTGGCGAAACGCGCTTTGAGCTGCTGGAGGGGTAACATCTCGCTGATTAATCATGTCTACATCACATTAGTTACTGTCTTTAGTTTTATTCGTTAATTATTTGCAAGTGAACCAGTTTCTAGACACAGAACTCAGTAATATTTTTATGAAAATGTTATTGATTTATTTTAATATTTATGAAATTCATTAATGCATTTTAGAAATATGACGTTTTAATACTATTTGATTACTTATATTTTTTATTTTTAAACATCCAATGTGGAATGAATTGTGATCATTGACATTATGTGGAAAGGGCAGATGTTGTTCCAACCTTTCTGGGTTTGTTTGTTTTTTATTGTCGGTTACTGTCATTTGTTGTTATTTTAAAGAGGCTCTGTCACCAGATTTTGCAACCCCTATCTGCTATTGCAGCAGATCGGCGCTGCAATGTAGATTACAGTAACGTTTTTATTTTTAAAAAACGAGCATTTTTGGCCAAGTTATGACCATTTTTGTAGTTATGCAAATGAGGCTTGCAAAAGTCCAAGTGGGTGTGTTTAAAGTAAAAGTACAAGTGGGCGTGTATTATGTGCGTACATCGGGGCGTTTTTAATACTTTTACTAGCTGGGCGCTCTGATGAGAGGTATCATCCACTTCTCTTCAGAACGCCCAGCTTCTGCCAGATCACGCTGTGTCGTCACTCACAGGTCCTGCATCGTGTCGGACGAGCGTGGACTCCGGCACCAGAGGCTTCAGTTGATTCTGCAGCAGCATCGGCGTTAGCTGGTAAGTCGATGTAGCTACTTACCTGCAAACGCTGATGCTGCTGCAGAATCAACTGTAGCCTCTGGTGCCGGTGTCCTCGCTCGTCTGACACGATGCAGGACCTGTGAGTGACGTCACAGCGTGATCTCTCGAGAATACGCTGTGTGTCTGCACTGCCAGAAGCTGGGCGTTCCGAAGAGAAGTGGATGATACTTCTCGTCAGAACGCCCAGCTAGTAAAAGTATTAAAAACGCCCCGATGTACGCACATAATACACGCCCACTTGGACTTTTACTTTAAACACGCCCACTTGGACTTTTGCAAGCCTCATTTGCATAACTACAAAAATGGTCATAACTTGGCCAAAAATGCTCGTTTTTTAAAAATAAAAACGTTACTGTAATCTACATTGCAGCGCCGATCTGCTGCAATAGCAGATAGGGGCTGCAAAATCTGGTGACAGAGCCTCTTTAAGTATTGAGCTAATAAAGAACATATATTTTGAACAGTATGTCTTAGATGTTGATACATTTTTGGGAGTTTGAACCTTTGCAGGTTTTGGGAATGGTAACACTTGGGCTGGGTTCACACACACTATTTACGGATGTAATTCGGGCGTTTTAGCCCCGAATTACGTCCGAAAATGCATCTCAAAAGCGTCGCCAAACATCTGCCCGTTCATTTGAATGGGTCTTACGATGTTCTGTGCCGACGGTCATTTTTTTTACGCGCCGCTGTCTAAAGGCGGTGCGTAAAAAAGATGCCCGCGTCAAAGAAGTGTCTGTCACTTCTTCAGACGTAAATGGAGCCGTTTTCCATGGACTCCATAGAAAAACAGCTCTAATTACGTCCGTGATGGACGCAGCGAAAGACGCCTGCACATGCCATTATGGCTGAAATTACGGTGCTGTTTTCTCCTGAAAACAGCACCGTAACTTCAGCCGTAACGGACGCTGCCGTGTGAACATACCCTTAGTAGTCAATTCATTCACACATGTCCAAGAGGATTAAAAGAGGGACAGTGCACTGCAGAGTTTCATGGGTAATACAATTGTTTACTGAAACAGACATGTCAGGAGAGTGGACAGGTCCTCTACACTACTCTACACAGGAGAGCTGACAGATCATCTATACTACACCACACAGGAGAGCTGACAGATCCTCTATACTACACCACACAGGAGAACTGACAGATCCTCTATACTACACGACACAGGAGAGCTGACAGCTCCTCTATACTACATCACACAGGAGAGCTGACAGATCCTCTATACTACATCATACAAGAGAGCCGACAGCTCCTCTATACTACATCATACAAGAGAGCCGACAGCTCCTCTATACTACACCACACAGGAGAGCTGACAGATCCTCTATACTACACCACACAGGAGAGCTGACATCCTCTATAATACACCACACAGGAGAGTTGACAGCTCCTCTATACTACACCACACAGGAGAGCTGACATCTCCTCTTTACTACACCACAGGATAGCTGACAGCTCCTCTATACTACACCACACAGGAAAGCCAACAGCTCCTCTATACTACACCACACAGGAGAGCTGACAGCTCCTCTATACTACACCACACAGGAGAGCTGACAGATCCTCTATACTACACCACACAGGAGAGCTGACAGCTCCTCTATACTACACCACATAGGAGAGATGACAGATCCTCCATACTACACCACACAGGAGAGCTGACAGCACCTCTATACTACACCACACAGGAGAGCTGACAGCTCCTGTATATTACACCACACAGGAGAGCTGACAGATCCTCTATACTACACCACACAGGAGAACTGACAGATCCTCTATACTACACCACACAGTAGAGCTGACAGATCCTCTATACTACACCACACAGGAGAGCTGACAGCTCCTCTATACTACACCACACAGGAGATATTAAAGATAAGCTTGCCACCAAAGACCTGCCACCTACCCTAGATTACCTCATTTTTCTGACCACTTGGATTGACATGAGGATCCAGGAACGATCCCAAGGGGTTAGCCGGGACAGAAGATTCCCTAGGCTGGCTCCTACATTCCAACCCCTGATGCCCTCATCAGTTGTTCCACCAGAGGAACCTATGCAAGTAGACCGTCTCAAGTTGTCAGTCCATGAGAAACAACGCAGAAACACTTCGGGACTCTGTCTGTATTGCGACCTCTGAGGCCATTTTGTGCATTTGTGTCCCCAGAAGGCAAAAAACTTGAGCGCCTAGGGTTGGTTGGAGAGACAATCCTAGGTGGAACTGCACTAAATAGAAAATTCTCTCCCAAACTGTCCATTCCCATGACTATAGTGTCCGGCGAGAAGACGCATCGGGTCCCTGCCTAACTGGACTCCGGGTCCGCGGCAAACATTATACAACAGGACCTAGTGGACCAACTCCAGTTGCCCACAGTCCCTCTGGAGACACCTCTTGCTGTTGCCTCAGTGAATGGACTTCCTCTGCCTGATCCTATTGTGCCTGAGACCAAGCCACTGAAGATCAAAGCTGGAGCCCTTCACACTGAACAGATTGCGTTTTTTTTATCCTGCTTAAAGCCGTCAATCCTGTGTTGGTGGGTCTGCCTTGGCTCCGGCTACATGCCCCAGTCCTTGACTGGAGATCCGGAGAAATTCTCCAATGCGTCCCCATTGTCTCCACCGCTGCCTGTTACAGATCTGTCCTGTCCAGACTCCTCTGCCTCAGCCATTAACAGTATTCCCCACTCATTATGCTCAGTTTGCATACTTCTTCAGCAAGGACGCTGAGATGCTTCCCCCACACTGGTCTTATGACTGCCGGATTGAGCTGGTCCCAGATGCTTCACCCCCCATGGACGGGTATATCCTCTCTCCCTGCCAGAGACCCAGTTCATGTCAGCCTATATCAAGGAGAATCTGGAGAGGGGCTTCATATGAAAGTCCTCCTTTCCGGCTGGAGCCGGGTTCTTCTTCGTTAAAAATAAAGACGTATCTCTTGCACCGTGCGTTGACTACCGTGGTCTTAACCAGATCATGGTCAGGAATAAATACCCATTGCCACTAATCTCCGAATTATTTGACCATATACGAGGAGCCAAGATTGTCTCTAAACTGGACTTATGTGGGGCCTACATCTTGATCCGAATCCATCGAGGTGAAATCCGTCGAGAGTGGAAGACGGCATTTAACGCTCGAGGCAGTCACTACGAATACCTGGTGATGCCCTTCGGTCTGTGTAACGCTCCCGCGTCTTCCAGGAATTTGTGAATGACATCTTCCAAGATCTCCTCTATGTCTGTGTTGCGGTCTATCTTGATGATATTTTGATCTTCTCTCCAGATCCGACGACACATCGGAGGCACGTCCGTCAAGTCCTGCTGCGATTAAGGGAGAATCGTCTGTATGCCAAGCTGGAGAAGTGAATTTTTGAAAAAAATTGCCTGCACCTCCTGGGCTACATCATCTCGGATCACGGCCTCAATATGGATCCCGAGAAAGTAAAGTCCGTCCTGGAATGGCCACATCCTCAGGGCCTGCGGTCCATACAGCGTTTTTTTGGATTCGCTAACTTCTACCAGCAGTTTATCCCAAATTTTTCGTCACTGACGTTTCCTATCTCTACCCTTACCAAGAAAGGTATTAACACCAAGGTATGAACTCCAGAGGCAGAAGCAGCATTTAATAGGCTCAAGATTGCCTTCATTTCAGCCTCTATCCTCCATAATCCTGACGTGTCCCGACAGTTTTAGTTGGAAGTGGACACTTCCTCTGTTCGTGCAGGTGCACTTCTGTTCCAGAGAAGCTTCAAAGGAAAGGCTGTAGTATGTGGCTATTACTCTAGACTTTTTTCTCCTGCAGAGCGCAATTACTCTATTGGGGATCAAGCTGGCACTGGAGGAATGGAGACATCTGCTAAAGGGCGAATTTCATCCCATTCTGATTTACACCAACCACAAAAATCTTACATATCTCAAGTCGGCTCAACGGCTAAATCCCCGTCAAGCCAGGTGATCGTTGCTCTTCACTCGTTTTCAGTTTGTGCTCCACTACCGTCCCTCTGACAAAATTGTGAGGGCTACTGCCCTCTCCAGGTCATTTGAAACAGAGGACCCTGTGGATCCCCCTCAATGTATCATAGACCCGTCCTGAATTGTCACTGCTAATCCCCTGCAAATTAGTGACATCTCTCCGGGGGAGGACTTTTGTTCGTTTGGCAGACAGGAGGAGAATGCTTCCAAATTGGCTCGGCACGCTGGTGTTCATAAGACTCAAGACCTGATAGATCGTAATTTCTGGTGGCCCACGTTGCCCAAAGATATTGTGGACTTTGTCTCTTCCTGCACTGTCTGTTCTTCTAATAAGTTTGCTCACTCCAAGCCTGCCGGCCTGCTCCAACATCTGCCTGTGCCCAACACTCCCTGGCAGCATATTGTAATGGACTTTGTCACTAATCTTCCTCCCTCAACAGGATGCAAGACTGTCGGGGTGGTGGACGGGTTCTCAAAGATGGCACATTTTATTCCGCTGACCGGCCTACCTTCTGCTCCTTGACTGGCAAATCTCTTCATTCTGCCCATCTTCCGTTTGCATGGCTTGCCCCTTCATTTAGTGTTTGATTGGGGGGTTCAGTTCACGTCAAAATTCTGGAGAGCCTCTGTATGAATGGGAAATTGGACTTCTCCTCGGCCTAACATCCCCAGTCCAATGGTCAAGTCGATAGGATCATGGAGAATTATCTTCGTCACTTCATCTCCATGCAGCATGATGACTGGGTACAGCTTCTTCCATGGGCCGAGTACTCATGTAACCACACAAGTGAGTCTACTACTTCCACGCCATTCTATATGGTCTACGGGCAACATCCGCGTATCCCTCTTCCTGTTCCAGCTACATCTCAGGTATCCGCAGCTAACTGTAATGGCAGGAAGGAGGTGAAGGGAACAAGTGAGCCCTAATCTACCCACCGCCCTGTCCCTGCCTACTTGCAACGACCCGCCCTAGGCGACGGGGTACAACTTGGCGGCGGTCCCTACGCTGTCTAAGTGCAAGGGAGTACAAACAGGGAACACGCAAGGGAAGGGGCAGTAGCCCACGGAACGCCGCGAGGAAACGGAGCGGTGAATGAGTCAGTCAGGATCAGGATGTAGTGGAGTATACTAACGAGAGCACGGAGCAGGAAGCAAGCCAGGGGCAAAGCGAAGCAGGAGAAGCGGAACTGAAGCAAGGCAGAAGCACGGCAGAAGCAGGCTGGAGCAAGGCAGCAGTGGGGCCAGGAATCCAAGAAGAATAACAAGCCCTGAGGAAGAGAACATGGCAGGTATAAATGGACAGGGGGCGGAGCTAACTCCGACTGACCAGGCCGCGATAGGCTCTCCCACTCCTGAGCCTGCCACCCTGGTTGGTGGGAGCCGGTGTCAGTCTAAGAGGTCTGGCCTCAGGTGTCGACTGATTAATCCCGGGAGTATACACAGACGTAGTACCTGGCAGATCCTTTACAGTACTCCCCCTTTTATGAGGGGCCACTGGACCCTTACTAAGAGGACCCGGTTTAGTGGGGAAGAGAAGGTGGAACCTCCTGATCAATACCCCAGCGTGAACATCACGAGCAGGTACCCAAGTCCTCTCCTCCGGCCCGTATCCTCTCCAATGGACCAGGTACTGGAGGGAGCCCTGGATCATCCTACTGTCCATAATCTTGGCCACCTCGAATTCCACCCCCTCAGGGGTGAGAACGGGAACAGGAGGTTTCCTCGAGGGGGACCAGGACGGGGAGCAGCGTTTAAGGAGGGAGGCATGGAAGACGTCATGTATGCGAAAGGATGGGGGCAGCTCCAGACGGAAGGATACAGGGTTGAGGACTTCAATGATCTTATAAGGTCCAATAAATCGGGGAGCAAACTTCCTGGACGGGACCTTAAGGCGCAAGTTCCTGGACGACAACCAGACCACATCCCCGACGACAAACCGGGGGTTAGCAGAACGTCTACTATCAGCCTGAATCTTTTGTACGCTCTGGGACGCCTCTAGGTTCTTCTGAACCTGGGCCCAGACTGTGCACAGTTCCCGATGAACGTCCTCTACCTCGGGATTATTGGAACAACCAGGAGAAACGGAGGAGAACCTTGGGTTAAACCCGAAATTACAGAAAAACGGGGAGACCCCTGACGAGTTACTGACCCGGTTATTCAGGGAAAATTCGGCGAGGGGAAGGAATGAGACCCAATCAAATTGACAGTCAGAGATGAAACACCTTAAATATTGTTCCAGGGATTGGTTAGTCCTTTCCGTTTGGCGATTAGTTTCGGAATGGAAGGCGGAGGAGAAGGACAGATCAATCTCCAACTTTTTACAAAAAGCTCTCCAAAATAAGGAAACAAATTGTACCCCTCTGTCAGAAACGATATTGACTGGGGCCCCATGGAGATGCAGAATGTGTTTAACAAACAAAGAAGCTAACGTCTTGGCGTTAGGTAGTTTCTTGAGGGGCACAAAGTGGCACATCTTGCTGAAGCGGTCAACTACCACCCACACCACCGACTTGCCCTGAGATGGAGGCAAATCGGTGATAAAATCCATGGAGATATGGGTCCAAGGTCTCTGGGGAATGGGCAAGGAACGTAGTAAGCCCGCAGGTCGGGACCTAGGGGTCTTGGACCTAGCACAAACCTCACAAGCGGCGACGTAAGCCCTAACGTCTTTAGGTAACCCAGGCCACCAATAGTTTCTGGTAATGAGGTGTTTGGTACCCAAGATGCCAGGATGACCAGATAGTGCGGAGTCATGGTTTTCCCTGAGTACCCTTAGCCGGTATTGCAGGGGGACAAACAGTTTGTCCCCAGGGAGGTTCCCGGGAGCTGAACCTTGATCAGCCGCGATGTCAGAAGCTAAATCAGAATCAGTGGCAGAAACGATTATACCAGGGGGTAAAATACAAGCAGGATCCTTCTCGGAAGGAGGATTGGCCATGAAACTACGTGACCGTGCATCAGCCTTAATATTTTTGGACCCAGCCCTATAGGTAACCAAGAAATTAAATCTGGTAAAGAATAGTGCCCAACGAGCTTGTCTAGGATTAAGCCTCCGGGCAGATTCTAGGAAAACCAGATTCTTGTGGTCAGTAAGGACCGTTACCTGGTGTCTGGCCCCCTCCAGGAAGTGACGCCACTCTTCAAAAGCCCATTTAATGGCTAAAAGTTTGCGGTTGCCAATATCATAGTTACTCTCCGTGGGCGAAAACTTCCTAGAGAAGTAAGCACAGGGGCGGAGATAAAGTCTGCAACTCTCCCGGAAGGAGAGAAAAGTCTTACGGTCCCCTGAGAACCGGTCAGGTAACTTGAGGTCGGGTTCTAGAGGTGAGGTGAGGGGTACTACTAAGGCAGCGTCACCCTGGTTGACCCTCTGAGCCAGGGCCTGGACCTGTAGGGAGAGGCCCTGCATCTGCTGGGTCAGGGTCTCAAGGGGGTCCATGATAGCGTCAGCGTAGGAGAAATGGTAGACTAGGTATGGGCTTGTTATTATGTAATGGCAAAAAGGAGGTGAAGGGAACAAGTGAGCCCTAATCTACCCACCGCCCTGTCCCTGCCTACTTGCAACGACCCGCACTAGGCGACGGGGTACAACTTGGCGGCGGTCCCTACGCTGTCTAAGTGCAAGGGAGTACAAACAGGGAACACGCAAGGGAAGGGGCAGTAGCCCACGGAACGCCGCGAGGAAACGGAGCGGTGAATGAGTCAGTCAGGATCAGGATGTAGTGGAGTATACCAACGAGAGCACGGAGCAGGAAGCAAGCAAGGGGCAAAGCAAAGCAGGAGAAGCGGAACTGAAGCAAGGCAGAAGCACGGCAGAAGCAGGCTGGAGCAAGGCAGCAGTGGGGCCAGGAATCCAAGAAGAATAACAAGCCCTGAGGAAGAGAACACGGCAGGTATAAATGGACAGGGGGCGGAGCTAACTCCGACTGACCAGGCCGCGATAGGCTCTCCCACTCCTGAGCCTGCCACCCTGGTTGGTGGGAGCCGGTGTCAGTCTAAGAGGTCTGGCCTCAGGTGTCGACTGATTAATCCCGGGAGTATACACAGACGTAGTACCTGGCAGATCCTTTACACTAACTCTGCATTTGGGGACAATCCACAAATCTGGCAGCAGACCCGATCCTCTATTCTGCTGGCAGTTGATCGAATGAAGCAAAAAGCAGATAAACTAGGGAGATTACCGCCTCCGTTTTCTCCAGGAACAAAAGTCTGGCTGTCCTCAAGATGCATTCGTTTGAAGGTGCCCTCATACAAATTTGCTCCCAGTTTTCTCGGACCATTTGAGATCCTACAACAGATAAACCCTGTCTCCTATAAGCTTCAGCTGCCTCCTACCCTTAGAATCCCCAACTCCTTTCGTGTTCTTGAACCGCTACAGTAAAATTCCTAGTCCTGCAGTTGCTCCCAGCAGTTCTTCTGATGTGTTTGAGGTGAAGGAGATCCTGGACTGCAAGAGGGTAGGAGGAAGGACATAATATTTGGTGGACTGGAGAGGGTTTGGTCCTGAAGAGAGGTCCTGGGAACCAGAAGAGAACCTTAATGCCCCTACCCTCGTTAAAAAATTCCTCTTTCTCGCTTTGGACCTAAGAAGAGAAGAAGGCGTAAGGGGGGGGGGGGCACTGTAACAGCCGCGGTTGGATCGTTGCCTCCCCTTACCTGCAGACAGCCGCGACCGCAGACCTCTCCCGTGGCTGACGTCTCCTTCTCAGAAAGACGTCAGCACATCCGGCCGCTCTGCCCTACAGTATTTGCTAGGGGGCGGGCGCGCTCGTTCCCGGCCTCAAAGGGCCAGCACGCATATGTAATTAATTATTCCCAGATCATGCTGGACTATAAAAAGGGTCCTGCCCTTTCACTCCTTGCCTGAGCATTGTTGTGTATTCCCATGTTAGTCTTGCAAATGGTCCCTTAGTTGTATCCTGTTCCCAGTGTTCCCGTGCCCTGCTACCTGTATCCTGTATCCCGTGCTGTGTTTGTTTCTGTGCCCCTTCTAGTGTTGGAGTCGTGTTGTGCCATTTGCCATGCCTGCTATCATCCGCCACGTTTGGCGTTATCTACTGTCAAGTTCCATCTGTGACTAAGCCTCTGCTACTGTCTGGACAATTACAGGTACTTTTGTACTAAGACTTTGTATAGACTGTGTATACTGTTGTTTGGCCAGCTGCTACTCCACTACGGCGGTGCGGCCTAGTGGGTCCACATACCCACGGATCGTGATAATAGATCACATGCTGACCCCTGTCCACCGCCAAAAGTTCCTGCAATGGGGAAGTGACCATCAGAACTGGACCATGGAGCAATGGAAGAAGGAGGTCTGGTCTGATGAATGACGTTTTCTTTTACATCATGTGGATGGCCGGGTGTGTGTGCGCGCGTCGATTACCTGGGGAAGATATGGCACCAGGATGCACTATGGGAAGAAGACAAGCCGACAGATGCAGTTTGATGCTCTGGGCAATGTTCTGCTGTAAAACCTTGGGTCCTGGCATGCGTTTGGATTTTACTTTTACACGTACCACAAACCTAAACATTGTTGCAGACAAGTAGTAGCGGTATTCCCTAATGGCCGTGCCCTCTTTCAACATGGTTATGCATCTTGCAACAAAATTGTTCAAGAATGGTTTGAGAAACATGACACAGAGTTCAAGGTGTTGACTTGGCTCCAAATCTGATCGTTCAAGTGTGTGATGTGACGGAGAAACAAGTCCGAAAAAAAACACGTGCAGAGGTTTTGTGGAGTCTATGCCTTGATGGGTCAGAGCTGTTTTGGTGGCATCAGGGTGACCTACACAATATTAGGCAGGTGGTCTTAACCCCTTAAGGACGGAGCCTAGTTTTGGCCTTAAGGCTCAGAGCCCATTTTTCAAATCTGACATATTTCACTTTATGTGGTAATAACGTCGGAATGCTTAAACCTATCAAAGCGATTCTGAGATTGTTTTCTCGTGACACATTGGGCTTCATGTTCGTGGTAAAATTTGGTCGATATATTCAGTGTTTATTGGTGAAAAATTGCAAAATTTAGTGAAAATTTGGAAAAAATAGCATTTTTCAGAATTTTAATGCATCTGCTTGTAAAACAGACGGTTATACCACCCAAAATAGTTACTATTTCACACTTCCCATATGTCTACTTTAGATTGGCATCGTTTTTTGAACATTCTTTTATTTTTCTTGGACGTTACAAGGCTTAGAACCTAAACAGCAATTTCTCATATTTTTAAGAAAATTTCAAAATCCTTTTTTTTAAGGTACCTCTTGAGTTCTGAAGAGGCTTTGAGGGGCCTATGTATTACAAACCCTGATAAAACACCCCATTTTAAAAACTAGACCCCTCAAAGTATTCAAAACAGCATTTAGAAAGTTTTTTAACCCTTCAGGCATTTCACAAGAATTAAAGCAAAGTGGAGGTGAAATTTGCAAATTTAATTTTTCTTGCTGAATTTCAATTTTATTCATTTTTTTTCTGTAACACAGAAGGTTTTACCAGAGAAACACTACTAAATATGTATTGTCCAGATTCTGCAGTTTTTAGAAATGTCCCACATGTGGCTCTACTGCGCTCGTGGACTAAAACACAAGCCCTAGAAGCAAAGAAGCACCTAGTGCATTTTGAGTCCTCTTTTTTATTAGAATATATTTTAGGCAGCATGCCAGGTTTGAAGAGGTGTTGAGGTGCCAAAACAGTAGGAATCCCAGAATAGTGACCCCATTTTGGAAACTACACCCCTCAAGGAATTCATTTATGGTTGTTGTTACCATTTTGACCGCACAGTTTTTTCACAGCACCTATATGAATTGGGCTGTGAAATTAAAAAAATGTCATTTTTTCCAATAAGATGTAATTTGTGATCAAAATGTATTATTTTCACAGGGAACAAAATACCCCATTTTGTTGCCCAATTTGTCCTTAGTGCGGCAATACCCCATTTGTGGTGATAAACTGCCGTTTGGGCCCATGGGAGGGCTCAGAATGAAAGGAGCGCTATGTGTTTGTTGGAGTTCAGATTTTGCTGGATTGGTTTTCGGGTGCCATGTTGCATTTGCAGAGCCCCAGAGGTATCAAAGCAATGGAAACCCACAGAAGTGACCCCATTTTGGAAACTACACCCCTCAAGGAATTCAAATATGGTTGTTGTTACAATTTTGACTGCACAGTTTTTTCACAGCACCTATTTGAATTGGGCTGTGAAATGAAACAAATTACATTTTTTCCAATAAGATGTCATTTTTTATCAAAATTTCTTATTTTCACAGGGAACAAAATACCCCATTTTGTTGCCCAATTTCTCCTGAGTGCAGCAATACCCCATTTGTGGCGATAAACTGCAGTTTGGGCCCATGGGAGGCCTCAGAAGTGAAGTAGCGCTGTGTGTTCTTTGGAGTGCAGATTTTGCTGGTTTGGTTTTCGGGTGCCATCTCGCATTTGCAGAGCCCCAGAGGTATCAAAGCAATGGAAACCCACTAGAACTGACCCCATTTTGGAAACTACATCCCTCAAGGAATTCATTTATGGGTGTTGTGACCATTTAGACCCCATAGTTTCTTCACAGAACTTATTTGAATTGGGCTGGGAATGAAAAAAAATAATATTTTTTCCAATAATATGTCGTTTTAGCTCAAAAATTCTTATTGTCTCCATAAATAAAATACTACATTTTGTTGCCCAATTTGTCCTGAGTGCGGCAATACCCCATTTGTGACGATAAACTGCTGTTTGGGCCCTTGGGAGGGCTCAGAAGGAAAGGAGCGCTATGTGTTTGTTGGAGTACAGATTTTGCTGGTTTGGTTTTCGGGTGCCATGTCGCATTTGCAGAGCCCCATAGGTATCAAAGCAATGGAAACCCACCAGAAGTGACCCTATTTTGGAAACTACACCCCTCAAGGAATTCATTTATGGGTGTTGTGACCATTTTGACCCCATAGTTTTTTCACAGAACTTATTTGAATTGGGCTTGGAATTAAAACAAAATTAATTTTTTCCAATAATATGTAGTTTTGGCTGAAAATTTCTTATTTTCACAAGAAATAAAATACCCCATTCTGTTGCGCAATTTGTCCTGAGTGCAGCAATATCCCATTTGTGGTGATAAACTGCCGTTTGGGCCCATGGGAGGGCTCAGAACGAAAGGACCACCATTTGGCCTACTGGGGATTTTCTCGTGCAAAGTCATGTGTGCAGAAGCCCCAGTACAGTTGAAACCCGCAAGAAGTCACCCCGTTTTAAAAACTACACCCTTAAGGCATTCATCTAGAGGTGTAGTGAGCATTTTGACCGGAGAGATACACCCCATAAACTGTAATGTGGGTTCTCCCGGGTATGGCTATACCCTCAATGTGGCTGTTATCAGCTGCCTGGGCACACAGCAGGGCTCAGAAGGGAAAGATAAGGGGGGATAAGCTGTGCGGAGTGCATCAGGGTAAGTAGAATTGGGGTAAATTATAAAACAAGGGATGTATGATAAATGTTAAAACACTCTTTCATACAGAGCTTTGGTTTTTCGGGACACGCGTTACATTGATATATTGTGTCCTCCCTTATACTCCTCTTATAGCAGACTTTGCACCTCTTTTGACTTTTTCCCTTCTTGCCAGTTTGGGGAACTTCTCCTGGAAAGTGTTGCCCTGGTACGATGCGTGTGGCCTCGCTTCCAGAAGTACTGGGTGCCCCCCTGTTCCTGGTCCCTAAAGATTAGGTTCTTGATAATCACCTCTTGAAATTCCAGGAAAGTTCCCCTCTGGCCTGTACATCGACGTAGCACGTACACATTGTACAATGCCATCTGTATGATGTGCCCGGCCAGCTTCTTATACCACACCGCATGGCGCTGTAGGGCTTCGGGACTTGATCTGACAAGTCCACCCCTCCCATGTACCTATTGTAGTACAGGATGCAGTCTGGTACCTCGTACAGGTACATGGGTACTGGTGTGACATCTCTCTTGTCCTTGTACTTGACACACAATATGTTGCTGCTAGAATGTGCCCTGCGCTCACCCCTTCTTGTTTGCCCTGCAGAGTCTTAGGGAGGCCTCTCAGATTTCTTCTAGCAGTGCCGCATGCCACAGGACTGGAAGCGAGGCAGTTGAAGAGTGGGACGCCGGTATAAAAATTATCCAGGTAGAGGTGGTAACCCTGGTCCAGCAGTGGGTGTACCAAATCCCACACAATTTTTGCATTAACTCCCAGTAAGGGGGGGCATTCTGGGGGCTGAGCACTGGTGTCCTTCCCTTCATATATCCTAAACCTGTATGTATACCCTGATGCACTCTCGCACAGCTCATACATCTTCACGCCATACCTTGCCCTCTTACCCGGCAGGTACTCGCGGAATTGAACCCTCCCTTTAAAATCCACCAAGGACTCATTAATAGAAATACACTTCTTGGGGGTGTATGCTTGGGAAAACCGGGCACTGAAACGGTCTAATAGGGGTCTCCGTTTATACAAACGGTCAAAACTGGGGTTATCTCGGGGTGGGCACGGCTCATTATCAGTATGATGTAAGAAGCCAAGTATTGCCTGATTTTTTATTTTTTTTTAGGTTACAGTTCAGTTCTGAAGTTGCTTTGATGGACCTATATATTAGAAACCCCTATCAAACACCCCATTTTAGAAACTAGACCCCTCAAAGTATTCACAACAGCATTTAGAAAGTTTATGAACCCTTTAGGTGTTTCACAGGAATTTAGAGCAAAGTAGAGGTGAAATTAAAAAAATTTTTTTGTCAGAAAATCCTCTTTATACCATTTTTTTTATAACACAAAAGGTTTTACCAGAGAAACGCAACTTAATACGTATTGCCCAGATTCTGCAGTTTTGAGAAATATCCCACATGTGGCCCTCGGGCGGTAATGGACTGAAGCACCGGCCTCCGAAGCAAAGGAGCACCTAGTGGATTTTGAGGCATCCTTTTTATTAGGCACCATGTCCGCTTTGAAGAGGTCTTGTGGTGCCAAAACAGTGGAAACCCCCCAAAAGTGACCCCATTTTGAAAACTAGACCCCTTGAGGAATCCATTGTAGTTTTCATGGGGTGCATGCGGCTTTTTGATCAGTTTTTATTCTATTTTTAGGTGGCGTGGTGACTAAAAAACAGCAATCCTACTATTGTTTTTTTAATCTATTTTTTTTACAGCGTTCACCGTGCGCTATAAATGACACATTCACTTTATTCTGCGGGGCGATACGATTACGGCGATAGCAGATGTTTATAGGTTTTTTTTATGTCTTATGGCGTTTGCACAATAAAATACGTTTTGTAAACAATCATTCACTTTTTGTGTTCCTTATTCTAAGAGCCAGAACGTTTTTATTTTTCAATCAATAAAGCCGTGCGAGGACTTATTTTTTTGCGTAACGAACTGTAGTTTCGATCAGTATCATTTTTAGGGACATGCGACTTTTTGATCTCTTTTTATTCCATTTTTTGGGAGGTGAAGTGACCAAACAATTGTTATTGTGGTACGGTTTATTATTATTTTCTTTTACGGCGTTCACCGCGCGGGATAAATAACGAAATAATTTTGTAGTTCAGGCCGTTACGGACGCGGCGATACCAATTATGTATAGTTTATTTGTTTGTTTATATATTTTTATTAATAATAAAGGACTGATAAGGGAAAAAGGGGGATTTTTACTTTTAATACTTTTATTTTCTTATTTTTACACATCTTTTTTACTTTGTCCCACTAGGGGACTTGAGGGCAGGAGGCCCTGATCGCTATTCTAATACACTGCACTACATGCGTAGTGCAGTGTATTAGAACTGTCAGCTACTCACTGACAGCAAGCATAGTGGGTCCTGACGTTGTCAGGACCCACTAGGCTTCCGTCGATGGCAGAGCCGGACGCCATTGTTTGGTGTCCGGTTGCCATAGCCACCATCGCCAGCCGCTATCGCGTAGCAGGCTGGCGATTGTAGCTTAACCCCTAAAAAGCCGTGATCACTATTGGACACGGCTTTTAAGGGGTTAATCAGCGGGGACACAGCGATCGGTCCCCGCTGTAGGAGCTGTGACAGCTGCTGTACGAGACAGCAGCTGTCACAGCTCCTGCATGTGTCGGGAGGACGGCCGAAATGGCCGTTATCCCCGCGACGTAATAATCCGTCGCTGAGCGCTAACGATACAGTTAGTGCGACGGATTATTACGTCGCTGAGCGCGAAGGGGTTAATGTTATGGCTGAACAGTGCATTCCCATGTATCCTACAATACAAGTTACATTTTAATCCTGTTCAGCTCGTTATTTTTCATAGATGGATTACCTCATTAACTGTAATGGCAACAAAATGGCTTTTTCATGTTGGCAAATATTACTCAATAGATCTGTGTATGGGTGACGTCCCAGGTCTGTGCTGAGAGTAATGAGGAACCACACCCGATGTAATGAATGCTTATATGATTACATTACCTATTTCTCCATCACAATATGGGCTTTATTGAATAAACTGTTATCAATGAAATATTGTGCTCTGGACCATTGGTCTCCGACCCGTGTCTCTCCAGTTGTTGCAGATCCACAATTCCTAGCATGCCTGGACATCCACCGGCTGTCAGTGCAAAATGGAAGTTGTAGTTCCACAACAGCTGGTGTTTTAAAATAATTGAAAATACATTCTGATTAGTTAATACTGGTTACATCATGTTCCGCTATCTTATCCTATACTAAATCAGCTATTACGTGTATTATTATAATACAGGTGGTGCAAACTTGACTTTTTCAATAGCTTTTATTGTGTTGAAGAGGTATTCCAGCCATAGGCTGGATTCACACTAGCATGTTATGTCCGTAAAGGACGGAACGTATTTCGGCCGCAAGCCCCGGACCGAACACACTGCAGGGAGCCGGGCTCCTAGCATCATAGTTATGTACAATGCTAGGAGTCCCTGCCTCGATGCGGGACAACTGTCCCGTACTGTAATCATGTTTTCAGCTACGGGACAGTAGCTCCACAGAGAGGTCGGGACTCCTAGCGTCGTAGATAACTATGATACTAGGAGCCCGGCTCCCTACAGTGTGTTCAGTCCAGGACTTGCGGCCGAAATACGTTCCGATACCATCTAGGCATGTGTCACTAAATCATGGTGCCTGCCCCCCCCCCCCCTGCGGTAAATGCAAGCAGGATCTTATTCATAGTTATACCTAAAGCTCAAGATCACTGTTGTTATTATTTTATTATATGGTGATGTATTATAGTAGTTATATTCTTGTATATAGGTGCAGGATTATAGTAGTTATATTCTTGTACATAGGGGGTACTATTATAGTAATTATATTCTTGTGCATAGGGGGGAAGTATTTTAGTAGTTATATTCTTGTACAAAGGGGGCAGTATTATAGTAGTTATATTCTTGTACATAGGAGCAGTATTATAGTAGTTATAGTCTTGTATATAGGGGCAGTATTATAGTAGTTATATTCTTGTATATAGGAGCAGTATTATAGTAGTTATAATCTTGTATATAGGGGCAGTATTATAGTAGTTATAGTCTTGTATATAGGGGCAGTATTATAGTAGTTATATTCTTGTACATAGGGAGCAGTATTATAGTAAGAGTTAAACTGTTTCAGCACCATGGGCAGTGACTTCCGATCCCAATATACATGAACCTGTAAAAAAAAAAAAGAAGTTCTCACTTACCGATAACTCCCGGCTTCTTCCTCCAGTCTGACCTCCCGGGATGACAATTCAGTCCAAGTGACAGCTCCAGCCAATCACAGGCCAAGCACAGGCTGCAGCGGTCACATGGACTGCCGCGTCATCCAGGGAGGTGGGGCCCGATGTCAAGAGAGGCGCGTCACCAAGGACGCGTCATCAAGGCAACGGCCGGGAGGGAAGTTCTCGGTAAGTACGAACTTTTTCTTTTTTTTTAACAGGTTTCTCGATATTGTGTTCGGCATTCACTGTCGAGGGTGCTGAAAGAGTTACTGCCGATCAGTTAGCTCTTTCAGCACCTTGGACAGTGACGGGCGTCGACTAGCCTCATCTCTATGATGGCGGCTGCGCGAAAATCACGCAGCCGCGCATCATACACGGATGACACACGCAGCTGTCAAGTGGTTTTTGCGCGCGCAAAACGCCGCGTTGTTTGCGCGCGCAAAAACGCAACGTTCGTCTGAATCTGCCCTTATTGTAGTTATATTGTTGTACATAGGGGGCAGTATTATAGTAGTTATATTCTTGTATATAGGGGCAGTATTATAGTAGTTATATTCTTGTATATGGGGGGTATTTTAGTAGTTATATTCTTGTATATAGGGGGCAGTATTATAGTAGTTATATTCTTGTACATAGGAAGCAGTATTATAGTAGTTATATTCTTGTATATAGGGGCAGTATTATAATAGTTATATTCTTGTATATAGGGGGCAGTATTATAGTAGTTATATTCATGTATATAGGAGCAGTATTATAGTAGTTATATTCTTGTACATAGGGGGCAGTATTATAGTACTTATATTCTTGTATATAGGGGGCAGTATTATAGTAGTTATAGTCTTGTACATAGGGGTTAGTATTATAGTAGTTATATTCATGTACATAGGGTGCAGTATTATAGTAGTTATATTCCTGCACATAGGGGGCAGTATTACAGTAGTTGTATTCCTGTACATAGGAACAGTATTATAGTAGTTATATTCTTGTACATAGGGGGCAGTATTATAATAGTTATATTCTTGTACATAGGGGCAGTATTGTGGTTATATTCTTCTAAATAGGGGCAGTATTATAGTAGTTATATTCTTGGATATAAGAGCAGTATTATAGTAGTTATATTCTTTACATAGGGGGCAGTATTATAGTAGTTATATGCTTGGATATATGTGGCAGTATTATAGTAGTTATATTCTTGTATATAGGGGGCAGTATTATAGTAGTTATATTCTTGTACATAGGAAGCAGTATTATAGTAGTTATATTCTTGTATATAGGGGCAGTATTATAATAGTTATATTCTTGTATATAGGGGGCAGTATTATAGTAGTTATATTCATGTATATAGGAGCAGTATTATAGTAGTTATATTCTTGTACATAGGGGGCAGTATTATAGTACTTATATTCTTGTATATAGGGGGCAGTATTATAGTAGTTATAGTCTTGTACATAGGGGTTAGTATTATAGTAGTTATATTCATGTACATAGGGTGCAGTATTATAGTAGTTATATTCCTGCACATAGGGGGCAGTATTACAGTAGTTGTATTCCTGTACATAGGAACAGTATTATAGTAGTTATATTCTTGTACATAGGGGGCAGTATTATAATAGTTATATTCTTGTACATAGGGGCAGTATTGTGGTTATATTCTTCTAAATAGGGGCAGTATTATAGTAGTTATATTCTTGGATATAAGAGCAGTATTATAGTAGTTATATTCTTTACATAGGGGGCAGTATTATAGTAGTTATATGCTTGGATATATGTGGCAGTATTATAGTAGTTATATTCTTGTACATAGAGGGCAGTATTATAGTAGTTATAGTCTTGTAAATAAGGGACAGTATTATAGTAGTTATATTCTTGTACATAGGAGCAGTATTATAGTAGTTATATTCTTGTATATAGGGGGCAGTATTATAGTAGTTATATTCTTGTACATATGAAGCAGTATTATAGTAGTTATATTCTTGTATATAGGGGCAGTATTATAGTAGTTATATTCTTGTATATAGAGGGCAGTATTATAATAGTTATATTCTTGTATATAAGGGGCAGTATTATAGTAGTTATATTCTTGTATATAGGAGCAGTATTATAGTAGTTATATTCTTGTATATAGGGGGCAGTATTATTGTAGTTTTATTCTTGTATATAGAGGGCAGTATTATAATAGTTATATTCTTGTATAATGGGGCAGTATTATAGTAGTTATATTGTTGTACATAGGGGCCAGTATTATAGTAGTTATATTCTTGTATATAGGGGCAGTATTATAGTAGTTATATTCTTGTATATAGGGGGCAGTATTATAGTAGTTATATTCTTGTATATAGGAGCAGTATTATAGTAGTTATATTCTTGTGTATAGGGGGCAGTATTATAGTAGTTATATTCTTGTACATAGGGGGCAGTATTATAGTACTTATATTCTTGTATATAGGGGGCAGTATTATAGTAGTTATATTCCTGCACATAGGGGGCAGTATTACAGTAGTTATATTCCTGTACATAGGAACAATAATATAGTAGTTATATTCTTGTACATATGGGGCAGTATTATAATAGTTATATTCTTGTACATAGGGGCAGTATTGTGGTTATATTCTTCTACATAGGGGCAGTATTATAGTAATTATATTCTTGGATATAAGAGCAGTATTATAGTAGTTATATTCTTTACATAGGGGGCAGTATTATAGTAGTTATATTCTTGTATATAGGTGGCAGTATTATAGTAGTTATATTCTTGTATATAGGGGGCAGTATTATAGTAGTTATATTCTTGTGCAATGATGGCAGAATTATGGTGGTTATATTCTTGTACATAGGGGCAGTATTATAGTAGTTATATTCTTGCACATACGGGGCAGTATTATAGTAGTTTTATTCTTGTATATATAGGGCAGTATTATAATAGTTATATTCTTGTATATAGGGGCAGTATTATAGTAGTTATATTCTTGTATATAGGGGCAGTATTATAGTAGTTATATTCTTGCACATAGGGGGCAGTATAATAGTAGTTATATTCTTGTACATAGGAGCAGTATTATAGTAGTTATATTCTTGTATATAGGGGCAGTATTATAGTAGTTTTATTCTTGTATATAATGGGCAGTATTATAGTAGTTATATTCTTGTATATAGGGGCAGTATTATAGTAGTTATATTCTTGTACATAGGGGGAGGTATTATAGTAGTTATATTCTTGAATAAAGGAGCTGTATTATAGTAGTTATATTCTTGTATATAGGGGCAGTATTATAGTAGTTTTATTCTTGTATATAATGGGCAGTATTATAGTAGTTATATTCTTGTATATAGGGGGCAGTATAATAGTAGTTATATTCTTGTATATAGGGGCAGTATTATAGTAGTTATATTCTTGTATATAGGGGGCAGTATTATAGTAGTTATATTCTTGTACATAGGGGGAGGTATTATAGTAGTTATATTCTTGAATAAAGGAGCTGTATTATAGTAGTTATATTCTTGTATATAGGGGCAGTATTATAGTAGTTATATTTTTCTACATAGGGAGCAGTATTATAGTAGATATAATCTTGTACATAGGGGGCAGTATTATAGTAGTTATATTCTTGTACATAGGGGGTAGTATTATAGTAGTTATATTCTTGTATATAGGGGGCAGTATTATAGTAGTTATATTCCTGTACATAGGGGGCAGTATTATAGTACTTTTATTGTTGTACTTAGGGGGAAGTATCAGTAGTTAAATTATTATACATAGGGGGTTTCTATTATAATAGTTATATTCTTTTGTGTGAGTACCAGTGTTATATTCGTTAAATTCTTGTCCATATCGGGGCAGTATTATAGTGGGTATAGTTTTGTTTCTAGGGAACAGGATTTGTTCTTTGGGCATTGCGATGTGTATAGACCCAGAACCTTACCACATGCATTAGTCCCACACTCTTACTTCTCTTGGTAAAGAGAGGGAGGTGTGCTTGGTATTATATATATTACTTCCTATGGGTGCTATTTATACCATCATCATATGAGAATTCTAAATTCAGGGTTCTCATTGTCTCGGGAGCTAGCGCCGCAAATCAACAACATTCTCACTGTTATGAGATTTATAGGACAAGATTGAAAGATCTACTTTATGCGTTACAGTTAATGGCCCAACCAGTGATAGCAATGGGGCACAGGGTTCAGAAGAGTATTGCCATCTCTTTATTATGGAGACCGGTGTCACGGTCACAGGCTATGTGGACCCACTAGGCCACGGGCAGTATCCGATGTGACAGAAGACACTGGACGAGGCAGAAGACACTCATCGCGGCAGAAGTCACTGGACGTGGCAGAAGACACTGGACGTGGCAGAAGACACTGGACGTGGCAATGACAGCAGGTGCAGTAGACACAACTCTGACACTAGTAGGCACAGGAGCAAGAACAGCACGGGATACAGGAACAGGTAACAGGGCACGGGTAACAACTGGAACAGGAAACACTAAGGGACCATTTGCAAGACCGACTTGGGATAACTAACAACGCTCAGGCAAGGATCAGAATGGCTGGGGCCTTCTTATAGACCAGGAAATCATGTGGTTGATGATGATTGTTTTACAGGTGCACACGCTGGCTCTTTAAGAGCGGGCACGAGCGTGCGCGCGCACCCTACGGGACACAGCAGACCGGAGCGGAAGTGAGCGCTGGCGTCTCCTATTAAGGAGTTGGGGCCCAGCGCTCACGGATCCATGGCTGCGGGCGTCGGGAGGGGATTAAACCCGATGGCCCCTGGCCGTGGACGCTACAACCGGTAGTGGTCACAGTGACCGAAACGCCACTGACATGTCCCTATGATATGTGAGTAGATAGGAAATTCCACACAATTGTGTACATTTGCTTTAAAATGCGAGCAACGATGCTTCCATGAAAGACAATCTTTGACACTTTTCAATAATTAGGTTATATCTCACTCAGCAGCCATGTTTACATCATAAATCCGCCAAACTGTTCCAAACTAAAACAGCAGATTAGTAGCCAGCTAGAGTGATGTTATATTCTGTGGACGTACTTGTTTCTTAATTAGTGCAGGCTAGAAAGTGCTAATTAGCAACATGTTGTCCTAATGACTCAATCTTCATGTCGTCACCAGTTTAAAGATGTGTAACTTCTCTCATAGAAAGTTGCTAGAGAGCTCAAAGTTTTTAACCACGTTCATCATTTACAATGAGGCTGTCCACATTTTACAATGCCTTTTTTGTTAGAAACGTCCCTCTCGAAAATAAGCTGATCACAGGGTGTCCTTCTGATGGGACCAAAAGTGATCATCTAAAATCTGTGAGGGTACCCAGCAGCAAGTGTTCAATTTCCCTGCAGCACCACCACTGGGGAAATGAAGTATTACATGATCCTCATGGCAGTTCTCTCCAGAACCCATCTTTATTAAGTTATGGATCACTAGGGAGGGTACTCGTACATCCCTATGCATGTTCAGGGCATTGTGGAATATATAGCAGAAAAACACTTTAATGTCCCGCACAAAGTAATAATCCACTACTAGGGTTCTCTAACCTCAAAGCTCTGTTAAATAAATTTAAAGGAAATATGTCAGCAGGTTTGAGCCCTCCAAACTGCTGACTGTGCGATATAGGGGAGGGCAAGGGCATTGTAACAATACTGTTTGTTTTGGTCGTGCAAGTTGCCTGACCGAAAAACCAACGTTTACTTTCCCCGACACTGCAGTCGCACGATTTCTTTTGTTTAAATAATGGTTAACAATTTAAAATATTCTACCGTTTTGTGTAGACAGCTCCTATGCAGAACTATGTGTTTTATTGATTGCATTCACCCTAATGGATATTGTCAATGGACTAGAAGCTAAAGGGAACTGAATTTAGCAGCAGATAGCTAGTATCATTCAAGTACTGTATATGCATGGGGAAATACCTAGAAGTGGAAACGTGATCTAAAGTAGGAGGGCAAATATTTTTCTGGACTTTAGGTAATTAGCTCCATTAGTTTAAAACATAAGCTTCTGCCCAGCTTGAAATGGCGGATAAAAGGTAACAAGAAAGTATATTTTGGGGTTAGTGTTACTTTAAGAGTTCACATTTATTTTCAAAAACTTTTCTATATCTTTTCATTGATATAGTTCAAAACATTTTTGTCATTTTTGTTTAAATATTATTTTGTTGCCCCTACCAGTTGTGTCATGATGTGGGTACATTGGGATTGGCGACTATGTATTTTGTTTATTTATTTAACGTATTCAGAAAAAAAATGTAAACTGCGCCTTCTCATATTTACACACATAAGTAATCCCCCCAGGAGATGTTTCTGTGTTTGCTGAAGCCAAGAGCTTCCTCCAGCTCCTGGCACTGGCGCGGTAAATTCATGCACAGGTGACAACAGAGCGATTACTACAGAACAGCTCAATATTATTGCTCATTGCTACTGAGACTTCGATGACGGGACACGGGAAGAAGGACCACCGCCTTTCCTTATTAGTAAGGGGCTCCACAGTGACAGGAAATTGTGGTAGCGAAGCAACAATAATTATTCCCTAATTTACGGTTAGAATTTTTGTGGTTCTACTGAGCTTACAGCATCATGGATCTATACGGTGCTGTACGTTTGGTTCAGTAGAACCACGGAGTTACATATGGCATAGATACACACATATACACACAGAAACATACATGCACAACTACATATACATACATACAAACACACAGAGATATATACATGCACACATACATATACATACAAACCTACACACAGATACATACGTGCACACCCATATATACATACACACACACAGATACATACATGCACAACTACATACAGTGAAGGAAATAAGTATTTGATCCCTTGCTGATTTTGTAAGCTTGCCCACTATCAAAGACATGAACAGTCTAGAATTTTTAGGCTAGGTTAATTTTACCAGTGAGAGATAGATTATATATATATATATATATATATATATATATATATATATATATTAAAAAAAAAATCACATTGGCAAAATTATATATATTTATGTGCATTGTACACAGAGAAATAAGTATTTGATCCCCTACCAACCATTAAGAGTTCAGCCTCCTCCAGACCAGTTACACGCTCCAAATCAACTTGGTGCCTGCATTAAAGACAGCTGTCTTACATGGTCACCTGTATAAAAGACTCCTGTCCACAGACTCAATGAATCAGTCTGACTCTAACCTCTACAACATGGGCAAGACCAAAGAGCTTTCTAAGGATGTCAGGGACAAGATCATAGACCTGCACAAGGCTGGAATGGGCTACAAAACCATAAGTAAGACGCTGGGTGAGAAGGAGACAACTGTTGGTGCAATAGTAAGAAAATGGAAGACATACAAAATGACTGTCAATCGACATCGATCTGGGGCTCCATGCAAAATCTCACCTCGTGGGGTATCCTTGATCCTGAGGAAGGTGAGAGCTCAGCCGAAAACTACACGGGGGGAACTTGTTAATGATCTCAAGGCAGCTGGGACCACAGTCACCAAGAAAACCATTGGTAACACATTACGCCGTAATGGATTAAAATCCTGCAGTGCCCGCAAGGTCCCCCTGCTCAAGAAGGCACATGTACAGGCCCGTCTGAAGTTTGCAAATGAACATCTGGATGATTCTTAGAGTGATTGGGAGAAGGTGCTGTGGTCAGATGAGACTAAAATTGAGCTCTTTGGCATTAACTCTACTCGCCCTGTTTGGAGGAAGAGAAATGCTGCCTATGACCCAAAGAACACCGTCCCCACTGTCAAGCATGGAGGTGGAAACATTATGTTTTGGGGGTGTTTCTCTGCTAAGGGCACAGGACTACTTCACCGCATCAATGGGAGAATGGATGGAGCCATGTACCGTCAAATCCTGAGTGACAACCTCCTTCCCTCCACCAGGACATTAAAAATGGCTCGTGGCTGGGTCTTCCAGCACGACAATGACCCGAAACATACAGCCAAGGCAACAAAGGAGTGGCTCAAAAAGAAGCACATTAAGGTCATGGAGTAGCCTAGCCAGTCTCCAGACCTTAATCCCATCGAAAACTTATGGAGGGAGCTGAAGATCCGAGTTGCCAAGCGACAGCCTCGAAATCTTAATGATTTACAGATGATCTGCAAAGAGGAGTGGGCCAAAATTCCATCTAACATGTGTGCAAACCTCATCATCAACTACAAAAAAACGTCTGCCTGCTGTGCTTGCCAACAAGGGTTTTGCCACCAAGTATTAAGTCTTGTTTGCCAAAGGGATCAAATACTTATTTCTCTGTGCACAATGCAAATAAATATATATAATTTTGACAATGTGATTTTCTATTTTTCTTTTTATATAATTATCTCTCACTGGTAAAATGAACCTAGCCTAAAAATTCTAGACTGTTCATGTCTTTGACAGTGGGCAAACTTACAAAATCAGAAAGGGATCAAATACTTATTTCCTTCACTGTATACACACACACACACACACACACACACACACACACACATATACATGCACAACTACATATACATACAAACCTACACACAGATACATACGTGCACATGTACATACAAATACACACACAGATATATACATGCACACCTACATACGCGCACACACACACATACATACATGTGCACCTATATATATATATACACACACACACACACACACACACATGCACACCTACATATACATACACACCGTTATATACATGCACCCCTACATATACATACACACTAACACACAGAGATACTTACCTGCATACATACATACCCGCATACATGCATATATTTACATACATGCATACATACCTTACATGCATACAACATAAGCACATATATGCAGACATCCATATACATTCACACATTTACTGTACATACACACACACACAAACACACACATGTATATGCCTACACACAGATTCCTATACACATACACACACACACACACACACATATACTGTACATACACCCACAATCACACGCATGTATATGCCTACACAGATTCCTATACACACACACACACACACACACACACACACACACACACACACACACACACACACACACTGTACATACATAAACAGACACATGCACACCCAAGTTACTTCAAGTTACTTGGCTCTACACAACAGGTTGTGATGATTCCACTTCTAGTCTGTACTTTGAGATTGGAGTATTTGAGCATATTCATAGCAACAATATACTGAGCTGAAAAATAGTCAAAGTTCAGCTATAAGGCCAATAAGCAGATCATAAGCTCTAAATATTTCTTATTCAGTATAGGAGCATCTTACATAGAAACTAATGCCCGTTTCACACCCAAAAGTCAGTACAGTGTTCAAAAACGTTCTACATTTTCTTCGAATCAGGCCATGATTTTGTGATGGAGACCATCTCCCTTGATTTTGTGACAAAGAAGGGAAATTCTGCAGCGTTTACGCACAATAAATTGACATGAGAATCCGCACTGCAGGTCAATTTCCGCACATTTTTTTGTGTATTTTTTTCTGTAGCGTATGTATGAGATTTATTCAAATATTATCTACTTTGCTGTTACTATAAGATGCTGCAGAATTTCCGCCCCATGTGCAGGGGGCCTAACAAGTAACTAGACAGAGCTGTGTGGTGTCAGATGGGCTCCGGTAAAGCAGGGTGCATTCGCATATTTTTCTATCTTGCAATTTTCTAATCAGGATCATTACTGTTTTATAACAGCGAGCCTATGTCTATGAGAGAACTGGAGAAAGCCGTGCAGGATGTTATGTACCTTGCGGGGAGCTGTATTTGTTTAACAAACTGGAAGAAGATAGATATCCATCTGTCAGAGAGGGAAGTGTTCTGAATGACTCAATCCCGGACCAGAACACTTCCTTTTTTCATGTATTTACTTTAATTTGCACCCTCTTAGGTAATGTTGGCAATGTCAGGTCAAAATGGGACGTGCTGCCGTAAATACTTATTATTGCACAAGTGTTCAGATATGGGGCTACTTCTGACGTTTGTTAACATGAGAGGAGTCAATGGCGGTGATCAATTTATAGAGATAGTGTCTCATGAGAAGCCGATTTTGTTCACATTACATATTAATTACATAGTAAGTAGAATTAGGGGCTATCGGCTTACGCATAAAGGAGGTCTCTCACACTATTGGGTTTTGCTCAATCAATTTTTTCCATCGCGGAGTATTCAGAATTCAGACGGACTGAATCACATCCTTAGCGCAGAATTAGGGGACATCTGCACTCGGTGGATCCCACTTACATTGGATTTTTTAATCGATTACTAGTTGATGAAATAAAGGTTTTTTATTTTCAATTGTTATTCTCTATAGAACCACACATCCTTCCCCCCCCCCCCTCTCCCTCTTCCCATTATCAATTGGTTTATTGAGAAAGTTCAAGGAAGGCATGGACGCCGTTCTTGAAAAATATAATATTACAGGTTATGAGTACAAGATTCTGGAGATGGGACGTTGATCCAGGGATTTAATCCGATTGCCGTTTTTGGAGTCGGGTAGGAATTTTTCCACAGGCAATAGTCATCCACCTGATGGGGGTTTTTGATTTCCTCTGGATCAACATGGTGGGATTATAGGTTGGACTTGATGAACCTGTTTCTTTTTTCAACCTTATCAACTATGTAACTATGGCTTAGGGTTTTGAAAAAGTTGTGCAAATTAATTATTTTGCCCTGCCTACTAAAAAGTCCCCCAAGTGCAGAACAGGGAGCCATGTCTCATGCTACCCAGCACATTGGTTTTCTTGAAATAATCCCATCTCAAAGGGGTTGGCGTTGTGGGCTATCTTGACATCAATCTTGGTTCTTCCGAATATCCAATGATTCATGGGTATGGGGGAAGCCACCACAGTTTTCATTGGACATTTAATGCCCTTTATCTTTAGCCCTTGTGCTGTAACCCATGAATAATGTAATTGTAGTTTGACCTTTGTTGTCCTGTTCTCCTTTCCCACCCATCTCTTCGTCTTTTACCATGATCCCACGGTGACATGAAGGTCCACATTCAAGGACTTTAGACATGGAAGTAGATGCGCTATGTAAACAAGTGTTCAGTTTTAGTAACTGTAAATGACATTTAATGGATTTAGTAGAAGATAAATGATGATGTGTAATGTGGAAACTCCCTGTAAATTTTTAGGACCTTTTACAGAAGAGGAACTGCCATGAATGCTTCAGGCGGGTAAAACATTATTGCCATCATAAAAGGAACTATTTGTATATTGATTATTCTACAGACTCATTAGAGACCTTGAGCAGGAAAGTCATGGACCCACTGCCCACGTCATACCGACAGCTCAACCAAACTGGGAACAGATCTACCACTGTTTAGGCCCTTTTACACCGGGTGGTTATCGGGCAGACATATGGCTATATAATGCTCATTGCTGATAATTGTCCTGTGTAAACGGCAGCGATCAGCAGATGAACGAGCAAACGCTCATTCATCTGCCGATCGTATAATTTAAAAAAAGTTTAATATTGTCGTTGTCGGCAGCGCGTCTCCCTGTGTAAATAGGTAGACGCGCTGCCGACATGATAATAATGTATAAGGACGAGCGATCAAAGTAACGAGCGCTCGTCCCCATATATAGCTCCGTGTGGCAGGAGCAAACAAGCGCTGATCAACGATGTCTCGTTGATCGGCGCTCGATGCACCGGCCAAAATCGGGCCTTTAGGGTCAATTCACACAGTTTTTTGGAAACCGCATTACAATCAGCGCCAAAAAACTCCCTAAAATTGCCCCCATTGATTTCAACGGGAGGCAGAGGCATGCTCGCGTAAAAAAAAAACTGCATGGTTTCTGCCTCTGACCTCCCATTGAAATCAATGGGAGGCAGGAAAAACCAGCGGCGCTCGTTTCGGAGTGTTTTTTCCAGTGTTTTTTGCCCACTAAAAAAAACACAGCAAAAAACATGAAAAAAAAAACAGTTCAAAATCTGCCTTAGGGTATGTGCACACACACTAATTACGTCCGTAATTGACGGACGTATTTCGGCCGCAAGTCACGGACCGAACACAGTGCAAGGAGCCGGGCTCCTAGCATCATACTTATGTACGATGCTAGAAGTCCCTGCCTCGCTGCAGGACAACTGTCCCGTACTGTAGACATGATTATACTACGGGACAGTTGTCCTGCAGCAAGGCAGGGACTCCTAGCGTCGTACATAAGTATGATGCTAGGAGCCCGGCTCCTTGCACTGTGTTCGGTCCGGGACTTGCGGCCGAAATACGTCCGTCAATTACGGACGTAATTAGTGTGTGTGCACATACCCTTAGAATTCCAGAAGGAATTCTGAGGCAGATTTTTTCTGCCTGCGAAAAAAAACTGTGTGAGCAGGGCCTTAACATTTGGCATTGTAATCTTCCCAAATTCAAGACTATATATATATATATATATATATATATATACATACATAACCGGTCAAAAGTTTGGGGTCACCCAGACAATTTTGTGTTTTCCATGAAAACTCACACTTCTATTTATCAAATGAGTTGCAAAATGACTAGAAAATATAGTCAAGATATTGACAAGGTTAGAAATAATGATTTTTATTTGAAATAATAATTTTCTCCTTCAAACTTTGCTTTGGTCTTGGAATGCTCCATTTGCAGCAATTCCAGCATTGCAGACCTTTGGCATTCTAGCTGTTAATTTGCTGAGGTAATTGGGATAAATTTCACCCCATGCTTCCAGAAGCCCCTCCCACAAGTTGGATTGGCTTGATGGGCACTTCTTGCGTACCATACGGTCAAGCTGCTCCCACAACAGCTCTATGGGGTTGAGATCTGGTGACTGCGCTGGCCACTCCATTACAGATAGAATACCAGCTAACAAAAAATAATGAAGGGAAATATCCAGAATCCCAGAATATTGTGGTTGGGGAGCCACACGGTGCCGTCCTAGTAACTAAACCAAAAAACAGTAAACCAAAAGACTATCCAGGACAAAACAGGTATAACCTGTGCTATATAAGCAGGTACTATCGTGAACATGATTTCCTGTCTCTGATGAAGTCCCAGCTGGGATGAAACGCGTAAGACGTATGCACGGTGGTGAGAGACGTCATCACACCGTTTTCCTCAGGCGTGGTTACCTGTAACTCCATGCCTCAAACCACGCTTGGTTTGTTACCTACTACCTTGGCCGGCGTTTTTTACTGGGTCTCTGGACTTGAGATTCCTAACCTCTACTACCTACGAGGTATGGGACACAACACCTAGAGGATATCAATTGGCTGTTTTAAATCCGAAGCAAGGATTTTGCATGCACGCTACAACAGCCCTCACCTGTACCCGGGAATCAATCCATCCTGTTACGGATAAGGAAGCAAGGAAAAATCCACTCGGTGTATGATCAGGAATCCGCCTGTTTGAAGGATCTGAAATGACCAAAAGTTCGTTCCTAAAGGTCAGATGTACATGGCTGTTCAAGTTGCATTGAAAGTTTAATAAAGATAAAGACCATCCATGGACTGATCTGCACGCAATAGATGAGTATGCGAAAAATCTGTGGATCATCTATATTCTCTTTGCTTATTCCTGGATGTGCCTTATTATTCTACTGTCTTGACCGGTTTGAATTTACCTGTTTCTCTTAGGCTGTAATTTGCTACATGCACCTTGCCGATATATCCTTTCTGTATCTCTGATATATCCTTTTGTATTTCCTTGAGCATTTTGATGCCTATATTTATACATACCTATTATTTCTCCTGGCCAGGTAGTTTTTAAATAGTTTTGTATTATTGTATATGCAATTGTGGGAATTGTTTGTATCACTTCCCCCCCCCCTTTTTTTCTATGTATTAAACTTATTTTTTATTACATTTATAGATATATTTATTATTTATATATCAATCATTTAATTTTCTTACCCAGATGAGTGCTTGTTTTATCCTGGATAGTCTTTTGGTTTACTGTTTTTTGGTATAGAATACCAGCTGCCTGCTTCTTCCCTAAATAGTTCTTGCATAATTTGGCGGTGTGCTTTGGGTCATTGTCCTGTTGTAGGATGAAATTGGCTCCAATCAAGCGCTGTCCACAGGGTATGGCATGGCGTTGCAAAATGGAGTGATAGCCTTCCTTATTCAAAATCCCTTTTACCTTGTACAAATCTCCCACTTTACCAGCACCAAAGCAACCCCAGACCATCACATTACCTCCCCCATGCTTGACAGATGGCGTCAGGCACTCTTCCAGCATCTTTTCAGTTGTTCTGCATCTCACAAATGTTCTTCTGTGTGATCCAAACACCTCAAACTTCGATTCGTCTGTCCATAACACTTTTTTCCAATCTTCCTCTGTCCAATGTCTGTGTGCTTTTGCCCATATTAATCTTTTCCTTTTATTAGCCAGTCTCAGATATGGCTTTTTCTTTGCCACTCTGCCCTGAAGGCCAGCATCCTGGAGTCGCCTCTTCCCTGTAGACGTTGACACTGGCGTTTTGTGGGTACTATTTAATGAAGCTGCCAGTTGAGGACCTGTGAGGCGTCTATTTCTCAAACTAGAGACTCTAATGTACTTGTCTTGTTGCTCAGTTGTGCAGCGGGGCCTCCCACTTCTCTTTCTACTCTGGTTAGAGCCTGTGTGTGCTGTCCTCTGAAGGGAGTAGTACACCCCATTGTAGGAAATCTTCAGTTTCTTGGCAATTTCTCGCATGGAATAGCCTTCATTTCTAAGAACAAGAATAGACTGTCGAGTTTCACATGAAAGCTCTCTTTTTCTAGCCATTTTGAGTGTTTAATCGAACCCACGAATGTAATGCTCCAGATTCTCAACTAGCTCAAAGGAAGGTCAGTTTTATAGCTCCTCTAAACAGCAAAACTGTTTACAGCGGTGCTAACATAATTGCACAAGGGTTTTCAAGTGTTTTCTAATCATCCATTAGCTTTCTAACACATTTAGCAAACACAATGTACCATTAGAATACTGGAGCGATGGTTGCTGGAAATGGGCCTCTATACACCTATGTAGATATTGCATTAAAAACCAGACGTTTGCAGCTAGAATAGTCATTTAGCACATTAACAATGTATAGAGTGTATTTCTGATTAATTTAATGTTATCTTCATTGAAAAAAACTGTGCTTTTCTTTCAAAAATAAGGAAATTTCTAAGTGACCCTAAACTTTTGAACGGTAGTGTATATATATATATATATATATATATATATATATATTTTTATATATATACAGACTAAGTGTATGTATGTGTATGTGTATATATATATATATATATATATATATATATATATATATATATAAAACCCTGTGCAAGGCTATAGGAAACCATATAAGGCCTCATTTATATGCCATAGGCACTCCATATGTCGCGATATGATGCTCAGTGTTGAGTCTTCACATGTGGTTGTTGTGCCCTATACACCGGTTTGCTCCATAATAGGGAGTCCGATGGAGCATACCATGATTGTTTTCTGTCAGACGCATTTGGAATCCGACAAATAAAACCTCTGCATGGATACGGAGGTACAGTAAGGCCCTATAGAAGTGTATCGTTCCCGTGTTATGGCACCATAGAACTTGGAGCTTGTCGTAATACTGCCATGTGCATGAGCTCTAAGGCTGATAATCATTGAGATATCTGTCTGTCCTTATAACATTGATCATAGGGTCCTATTGTAAAAAAAAAGTATAATGCACGAGCACAATATATGTTCTCTTACTGCATGCAGCTGGAATATGCTATTCATACAGTAAAAGAAAGGTATGCCGACACATACCTCCCTGATGTATGCCAAAAGAAGAATCTATTGGGATACATCAGTCGATAGGACCCTATGAATACATTCAGCATATGCACCGGGAGTGTATATACCAAACGTGATGTGAATAGAGCCGAAGATCCAGACAATCCATATTTATTCCGGTTGCTTCATCATTTCACTGTCTAGACCAGGAGTCTTTAAAGTGTAGCTAAATGTTTGACAAACTTCTGACATGTCATAGTGACATGTCAGAAGTTTAGATTGGTGAGGGTCCGAGCACGGAGACCCCCACCAATCGCTAGAGCGAAGCAGATGAAGAGCTCGTGTGAGTCTGTACACTGATACATTTATTTCCGGAAAAAGCCGAACAGACACGAAGCGGCTGAGCGCTCACACGAGGGCTTCAGCTGCTTCGTTTTAGCGATTGGTGGGGGTCTCAGTGCTCGGACTCCCACCAATCCAAACTTCTGACAGGTCACTATGACGTCAGAAGTTTGTCAAACGTTTATCTACACTTTAACTTATAGCTCTCCAGCGTTTGTGAAATTACAACTTCCAGTTTGCCCCCTGTCGAGGAATGCTGGGAGTTGTAGTTTCACAACAGCTGGAGAGGCACAGGTTTAAGTCTAACCAAGATTTAAAATACGTCCACTACCCTCCGCCCACCCCTAGAAAAACATGATTGCCCTTATTTTATACTGGTAAATGCCTTAATTTAAGAAAATTTCCTCTTTTAAACAACATTTTTGTAGTTTTGAAACTTGAAGCATCAAAAAAATGTTGAGTAACTTTTCAAATATATTGCTTTCTACATTTTATACTGATTTTGAGTTATTTGATGTTTTCTCCTCCAATAATATCCAAAGTTAAGTAGAGCATTGGTCTAATTTCCTCTTACCGGAATGCAGTGTATTGTGAGAGGTCAGGTGACAATTAGGCCTTATTTACACGAGCGTGGCGCACATCGGACGTGAAAAACTGCAGTGCGGGACGTGATGTCTCGCATCCCCTATAGATGAGAGTCTATGGAGGGATGTGTGACGCATGAAAAGATAGGACATGTCCTATTTTCTCACGGACCCTTCACACGGTCCTTTGAAACAACGGCTGTGTGAACGGCCCCATTGAATTACAAAGGTCTGTGGGACGGCCGCTGTTTCAACGGCCGTCACACGGACATTTAACACGCTCGTGTAAATAAGGCCTTACACAGTTAGAGCTAAACTGACATGATTATCTCAGGAGAGCACTAAGGCTATATTCACACGCTTACTAAAAAAACGTCTGAAAATACGGAGCTGCTTTCAAGGGAAAACAGCTCCTGATTTCCAGAAGTTTTTTATTCAAAGTCGCATTTTTCGCTGCGTTTTTAACAGCCGTTTTTTGAGCTGTTTTTATAGTCTATGAAAATGGCTCCAAAAACGTCCCAAGAAGTGCCATGCACTTCTTTTTTTTTCGTGGCTGTTTTTTTACGCGGCCGTTTTTCAAAACGGCCGCGTAAAAAAACGGCCTGTCAGAACAGAACCACGTTTTTCCTATTGAAATCAATGAGCAGATGTTTGGAGGTGTTCTGCTTCCGATTTTTCGGCCGTTTTTGGCCCGAAAAACGGCCAAAAATAATCCATGTGAACATACCCCTAAGTAGCAATTTGCAGAATTGGTACTTGCACTTTGAATGTGAACGGAGAATAAATCATAACGTGATCAGTACAAAATAAATAGAGTATAATACTGCCACTAATATGTTATACTGACCAATCAAATAAGATCTTGCAGTGAACATTGTTATAACGTTACTGTAAGCTTTTATCTGATTGGCTGCAATGGACATGGGCAAATTTAGGGGGGTTTTCTGGGCCCAACAAATTTCCCTCTGAGCAGTTTAGTTGAAACCATTAGTTTTTAATGAAAAAAACTTATTTATGTGGCCACTAAGAGGAGCTATTTGATAGGAGCTTAATACAGCTCCCCCTAGTGGTGACTGCAGGCAGGGAAAATTGTATTATTTTACTCTATGGCTGTGTGGAGGAAGTGGGGAATTTTGAGCTCTGTAAGATTTCTTGATTGACTGCCTGATTAGAACGATTAAAATTGAATTTTATTAGTATATTATAAAATATGGCTCATATAGCCCAATAGTAACATATATTCAGGCTCAGACAAGGTAGTCAGGGATAGGAGGTGGTGAGACTCTCTTCTTATAGTATACAGCCCTGACAGCAACTTGCTGAGAGAAAATAATTCCAGCCCACCGGGCTCACAACAAGTGGTCAGAGAGAAGAGTTAGTCCTGTTGACAGACTAATCTTGGACAATTCTCCGAACCACCGCTGCATTAATTAGGACCAATTGGGTTGTCCTAATTAATGCAGCGGTGGCATTATATAATGCAGTATAGTGTAATAAAATAGTGTTAAAGGCTATGTAAACTTTTATACAGTTTTTTTGTTTATTTTTAATAAAAAATGTCTATCAGTGTGTTTAGTGCAACTTTCAAATTAGTTGTTATCAAAAATTATTTTGACTTTTTTAAATACAGCTGCTTTGTATCCTGTATACAGAGCAGCTGTATCGTGCGCTGAAATCTGAATCCGTCAAGTCAGCGGGACTGACGGGTTCAGCTGTTATCAATCACATCTAAGTTCATAACAGGACCTGCTGTCCCTGAACCCACCAGTCCTGCTGACCTGACAGATTCAGGTCTCAGAGTTAGGCCTGATTTACACGAGCGTGTGCGTTTTGCGCGCGGAAAAAACGCAGCGTTTTGCGTGCAAAAAAAGGCACTTGACAGCTGCGTGTGTCATCCGTGTATGATGCGCGGCTGCGTGATTTTCGCGCAGCCGCCATCATAGAGATGAGGCTAGTCGACGTCAGTCACTGTCCATGGTGCTGAAAGAGTTAACTGATCGGCAGTAACTCTTTCAGCACCCTCAACAGTGAATTCCGATCACCATATCGAGTAACCTGTTTAAAAAAAAAAGAGGTTCGTACTTACCGAGAACTTCCCGGCCGTTGCCTTGGTGACGTGTCCTTGGTGACGCGTCCTTGGTGACGCGCCTCTCTTGACATCTGGCCCCACCTCCCTGGATGACGCGGCAGTCCATGTGACCGCTGCAGCCTGTGCTTGGCTTGTGATTGGCTGCAGCTGTCACTTGGACTGAATTGTCATCCCGGGAGATCAGACTGGAGGAAGAAGCCGGGAGTTATCGGTAAGTCAGAACTTCATTTTTTTTTTTTACACGTTCATGTATATTGTGATCGTAAGTCACTGTGCAGGGTGCTGAACCAGTTTAACTATTTCAGCACCCTGGACAGTGACTGTCTCCTGACGTCGCGTACCGCAACATTTTTTGCCGGGTTCGGTCAAAATGAGTTCGGCCGAACCCGGTGAAGTTCGGTTCGCTCATCTCTAAGACACTCGGTTTGGATGTTTGTAAACAGAAAAGCACGTGGTGCTTTTCTGTTTACATTCAGAGTTTGACAGCTCTTGCGCGAATCACGCAGTTCGCAGGGAAGTGCTTCCGTGCGACCTTCGTGGTTTTCACGCACCCATTGACGCACCATTGGGTGCGTGATGCGCGAAAAACGCACGATTATAGAACATGTCATGAGTTTTACGCAACGCACTCGCGCTGCGCAAAATTCACGCATCGTCTGCACTGCCCCATAGAGTAATATAGGTGCGTACGACACGCGTGAAAAGCACGCGCGTATATTACGCTCGTGTAAATGAGGTCTTAGATACAGCTGCTCTGTATACAGGATACAAAGCAGCTGTATCTCAAAGTACCACTTATTTTTAATAAAATCTAATTACAAAGTAGCACCAATCACACTGATAGACATTTTTATTGTAAAAAAAAAAAAAAAAAAAGATTTTAAGGGTTTACATATCCTTTAAGCAATAAACCACCCTGGACCACCACTGATATTAGATATTACCCCATAACCATCCTAGACCACCATAGATAATGCATATCAGTATTAACCCCTAGACCACCAGAGATACTAAGCTTGTCCACTCTAGACCTCCAGGAATATTACAGGAATATTGTCACTAATCCCTGAAACAACCCTATGTAAAGATATGTGATATAGTCCAGTGAGAATAATTAATGGTAAAGGGGGAAGGGGGTGTTTTGCCATCTTTGTCATGGTCCCCAACGCACTTGGAACCCTTTCCCCTTTAAAATGGACAAGACAACATTATGCTACATTCATATTAAACCGCTTAACGTTTCCCATGATATCTGTGGGTAAATAGTGCTCACCCCCCTCCATATATTATACTTATAACCTCTGTCATATCCATAGGCGCTTCTCTCTGGAGCCCACATATAAAAGGAACATTTATTTATAGGATAATAGCCTGAATGGGACGCACTTCTCCTATGTAAGAAAATAACTTTACTTCAGCCTATGTTATTCCAGAAGAGCAAGCTGTGCAAAAACCTGGCAGACTATGATCTAATAGGACTATATTTAGAGATGACAAAAAAGTAGGAGATAATTCCATTCACCATTTAGTAACCAAAGAACATTGAAATACGGTAAAAAGTAGAATAATTGGGACCTGTTATCCGGTTGATGCTGATGTCAGCCATATCCTGGTGTACCCACCCGTGTCCCATTAGACAGAGCAAAGAGTCACTGTAAAGAGCAACATGGCATCCATTGATTTCATTGGTCGCTCTGCAACATTAGATTTTCCCTGCAGAAATGTGTAAGTGCCACCAGTGTCAGCCGAGATCACGGAGGAGGGTTCCAGTAGCCAAACATTTGATGACAAGGCGTAGTCTCATTGGGCAATGTCAGGTTATGGCTCTGTTCACATCGTGTCTTGGCTTTGCTTTCAGTGCGTGACACAGTCGATGGTACATTTGTCAGAACCATAGGGGTCTACTTTAGTTTATGGGCTAGGACCATTTCCCGATGCATAAGCAAAACAGGTCCAAAGACCACTATGGGCCCGACGGATGCCAATGGAGTGTTCTTTTGGCATTTGCTGGGCAGGTATATGTCGCATAACTTTTTTTATTGGGTAGGAAAGAGTAGCCTGCTGCGCTTTACTACACAGTGGGTCCTCTCAAAAAATATATAGATGTATTTTTTTTACAATGGAGGACTATGGTCGATGTCTGCAAATGTATGATATACAGTTGGCTTTATGTCTGGAATATACATCCGGAGAATTTCTAGACATATGCACCCAACGTAAAGCCAAACCCAATGAGAATAGGGAAAGGGGGGTTGTGGTATACGGCTCCTGATGGTCCGTGGTACATTCCATATCAGGTTCGCCTGGTGGTCATTGGTACATATAACATCAGTTCGCCTGGTGGTCATTGGTACATCTTTGGCATTTGTGTAGTATTGCAGTAGATCTGTGCCTATGATAGGTGTTGGTTCTAGGACCCCTTCAGTAGCTGCTATGATGGGAGTTTTCATCCTGGTACCATTGTGTTAATGGGTGGGAGAAGGAGTCCCGTTGTTATATTACCTCCATAACCCTTTTGTCATCATTCATCTCGACCTGAGAATAATTTGGAATGAATTACAATGTGCCTGGGTTTATGTACCTGCACAGTTTGCAAACAGGGAAATGCAAACAAGTAGCTTGAACAATACAGGTCTGTGTCAATAGTCTCCTGATCACTGTACGATGCAGCATGGCGTGGTTTATCGGAGCTGAATGTGCACTAACCCTGGCGGATTTATGTGCAAGACAAGTATCAGTGACCCAAAAAGGGGGATAGAGGATGATGTCATCAGTTATAACTTGTTTTACAATAATAGTACAAAAAACTAATAAAAAAGCCCTGCATCATCCAATAGTACTGTATGTATACATTGCTATAGTCATTGACTTACGAACATGTAATATGATCATGTCACTAATGTCGACTCATCACTTCAGCCATATCAGTATTTCTCAAGTAGGGCCATAAAATGTCTAGAATCCCAGAAAGTCCCCTTTAAAGGTAAAGTCTGGTTTAGAAAACCCATTTTCCCTTACCCTTTTAGGTGATCGTGAGTAAAGAGGTCGTCTCATCAGACAACCTCTTCATATTGCAGCCGGCTCCCAGGACCTCCGGTAAACAGCAGATTTTGCCAGTGGAAATGTAGCATCACATGGTGGCCATTCAGATGAATGACCTGGCATATAATAAATGGAAAGCTTGGGTCCGCCAGAACATGGGCCGCTCTCCGTTCTGGCTCATACAAGCAGGTCCTAATTTGGAGATTCCCCTCTATAACATCCATATTCCCTAATAGGGCATATGGACAGGGGTTGTCTTGATGAAGCAATCTCTTTAATAGAGGGGGTCTCCCGTTTAGAATTGTGGAACTAGGATCTCCATAAATTACACAGATAGCTCATTGATTTCAATGGAAAACCTGTTTTTTTTTTTTAGAACAGCCCCCCAAGATAGGGTGGATGTTATGCTGCTGGGTCCCTCAGCTATCAGCTGCAATGGAAACAAGTGTGCTCAATTCCCCTAGAGCGCCACCACATGGAAAATGAAGCATCATGGATAGTTGTATGTGTGAACCTTAAGCATTTTGATCTGTCTATTAGATAGGTCATAAAAGTAAAATAGGTTGGGGTCTGACCTATGTCTTGCTGAGAACGCGAGGTCCCAAATTCCTTTGGCCGAAGAGCAACGTGAACATGTCCCGTCCTTCTCCATAGTGCAGCAGTACATTATAAATTGGATGTTTCCACTATCCTAGTCATGGTAAAAAGTTTCATGCTGTGTTAACATTTTTCTCCTTTTTTCCTTTTTTTGTTCTTGTAAAGTATTTGGCACCTGCTCTACACTGAAACTTACGGCACCATCCCCAACCATACACGGCATCAAGGGACAGCCTCTTACGTTGCCCATCCATTATGACGTCAACGCTCCGGCATCTGGGGTTCAGATCATATGGATGCTTGAAAGGCCGTCGGCTCCTCCTGCGTGTCTGCTGACATCGTTCAATGACACGTTTCTACCAGATCTGGAATTTCAGCACAAGTTTACAATGAATCCACCAAATGCCTCCTTGCTGATAAATTCATTACATTTGAGTGATGAGGGAAACTACACTGTCAAAGTCAACATACAAGGAGAACCCACCATGTCAGCAACGCAGAAGATTGAAGTCACCGTGCATGGTAAGTGGTGCTTCACTTTAAAACAAAATTTTACCAGTAAAAAAAAAAAATCCGAATTTTTTGGCCGTTAAAAATTATACAGGTTGCCTACTGGAATCTGTCAACACTGTGTTGACAACTCCACCCCACAGCTTGGCTGAGATCCTGTAAGGCTTTGTACTGTGCATGGTTGGAGAAGGCAGACAGTAACTGCTGTTAACAGTACATCTACCAAATGACCTTCAGCAGGGCATGCTCCATGCAGACACTGACTAAGTAGGGGCTGAAGGGATATGTGAGCTATGAGCTAAAAGGAAAACAGAATACTGAATACAACTCAAAATATTTTTCGTGCCGTTTGGGCTTATGGTAGAGTGGACTTGTCCCATACATACAGCAGCATAACATAGATCCTCTTTAAACTGCAAAAAAGGCGCTACACTAGTCAGCATAGGCAGTGAATAACTGTAGATGGATTAGATACTTACGTTAAACATGAACAGCTTTGACTGCTAAGTGCATCTATAGTAGAGCAGATCACTGACGATCTTTTTTAAGTTCAGAGGTGTAACTATAAGGGTGAAGAGATAGCAGTCGCCCCTGGGTCCTAGTGTGTGAACGTGCCCAATGGTCCGAATGTCGAATAATAGTCCGCCAGTTCTATAAATAGCACTTGATAGTTGTAGGACCCTTAAATATATTTAACATAGTGGCCACGAAGCTTCAAGCTACACCTCTGATTTAGTCACTTATAGTTTAGAAACATTACACCCTTTTATCCAACATTTTGTAGGTTTGAAAAACAAAAGGTGGTGTTTAGAGACGAGCGAATCGATTCTACACGAAAAAAAATTAGTTACGAATTTCCCAAAAGTTTTGGATTTTAGCAAATCTGAAAATTTTGGTATTTGTCCAGCACGAATCACTCAAAATGGCAACCGCCATTTTACAGATCAGAAGAAAACAAGAAGAAAGAGAGGAAGGATCACATGACCTCGAGCGGCATATGTCTAATAGTGCCCCCCAAAATTGGCGTATTGTTCTGCATCAAGCATAGAGGATACTTAGAAGCTACGTCTAAAAAATGATTGAAATGTTTTAATAAAAATCAATTAAAAAAAAAACATTTAAAAACACCTAAAACATAAAAAAAAAAAAAAAAAAAAAAAAAGACCATCAAGGTGTCCATAGCCTTTATACCAGTAGTACATGAATATACAAGAAATATCCTATTGACGCCTTTCCCACCTTCCGGCAACCTGTTGTGCCCCTTTCCCTGCCTGCAGGCTCCCTGTAAATGTTCAGAAACCTCTCCAGCAGCCAAACATTTGTAAAGACGGGGAGGAGGGAGATGCAGCTGCAGTTTCTCTGGCGCTCAATGTTTTAGTGAAACAGCATGAGACGTAGGGGATGCTGATAACAGCCCAGGCATCACACCAGAAAGAGCCACAGATCAAGCAGGCGCCAACTGTACAGGCAGCGCGCCACTCTATTTACATAGCTGGCTATGGCACGCTACGCTATTTATGCAACGTGACGCTCTAAAAGTAGTGTATTAAAGTGGCGCGCTACATAAATAACGATCCTGAAAAGAGAACCCCACCTCTATTATTTAGAATTTCCTCGCAGTGTATATGAAAATTTTATTTATAAACTGGAAACCCCTTTAACTATCCTCTGAGTTTTATCATACAAAACTGCGAGCTTAAAACCAAATCTGAAATGACACAAATGATACAACGCAAAGGTTCATATACAAACTAACACAAGAGTTCTCTTCTGATTATGTACCGGCCAGACATTTTTGTGGTATTTGCTCTAGATTCGGTTTTTCAGGTGTAACTTTTGGAACAATAGTCGGTAAATAGTAGATATAAAAACAGTGTGAATACGACATCTGTTACTCCTGGTCACAGTCCATGAGCAAATACAACACGCGGCATGAAAACCATCATTTACATGAACGCTATCTGAGAAATATACAATGTCAACAAGCCTAAAATAATCTAGTTAAAATGAATATTTCCAATAATACGGTAAACTACCAAAAAAACTAAAAATAAATGGTAAAATAAAATACAGATTATTGGAATTTTTGGTATATTGTATTTTTCCCCTATGCATCTCCAGTCCCAGATATATTTGAAGCTCCTGGGCCCCAATGCAAAATATGTAAGAGCCCCCCCCCCCACCTACCATGTGCCATTTATAATACTGGTGTCTGTCTACTTATGTGGCAGAGGGGCCTTTAGCCCCCTCAGGTACCAGGGCCAATTCTACTGCTACAACAGACTGCCGCCCACCATACTATATAGTTCTGTATTCAGAAAATACCAGTCCATCAAGCTACTGCGTGCTAGTTTATCAGTGGAATTATTGTTTGTTGGATATCTAAAAAAATATGTATATAAAATGTTTAGATAAAATCTGCAATGTAAAATGAATGTAATGTAAAAACGTATAATACAGAAAAATTATAAGGGTATGTGCACACGCTAGCTGGCTTTTACGTCTGAAATTACAGACTGTTTTCAGGAGAAAACAGCACCGTCGTTTCAGACGTAAAAGCTCCTCCTCGCATTATGCGAGGCGTCTTTGACGGCCGAACATTCGAGCTGTTCTTCATTGAATTCAATGAAGAACAGCTCAAATTACATTTCAAAGAAGTGTCCTGCATATAATGTATAGAAGTGTCCTGCATATAATGTATATAAATGTCCTGCACTTCTTTGCCGAGGCAGTCAATTTACGCGTCGTCGTTTGACAGCTGTCAAAAAACGACGCGTAAATTACTGGTCGTCGGCACAGTACGTCGGCAAACCCATTCACGCCTGAAAATAGGTCGTGTGAACCCAGCCTAATTGTATCTGTAATATTGTTACTCATAATAATAATGATAATAATAATAATAATAATATGGACCTTCTAAATTTTGGTTAAATGTTTTTAAAAAAATACAAAAGACATTTTCATCACATAGTTATTATTTTTTTATACATAAGTTCTGTTTCCTCCTCTCTTTAGTTCCAGTTTCGCAGCCCATTATTGCCAGCGAGCCATCGTATGGAGCGGTGGAGTATGTGGGGAACCTCACCTTTAAATGTCACGTATCGAAAGGGACTCGAGTAAGATATCAATGGCTAAAAAATAGAAGCCCCCTGCAAACCAGCTCCACCTATAGCTTCTCCCGGGACAACTCCATCTTCACAATAGCACCGGTAATGAAGAACGATATTGGGAATTACAGCTGCCTGGCCTCAAATTACATCAGCGAAATAGAAAGTGACACCATTGCGCCAATTATATACTGTGAGTACTAGAGAAATTAGAAGCCACCAGGATAATATAACTGTGTATATAAATGTATCTGGAGGTTCCCAGAACTGGAAATATGTGACATACAGCAGTGATCTTATTTTGTAGAGATCGCTATTCAGCTTGTACTGTGTACCATGAAAGGTGACATCTCCATCATAAAGGTGGAGGCAGATAACACCGGATCACACCATTGACAATAGGTTATAAGGACAGTTCAGCTCCTCCCTCCTCCCTCTCCCTACACAGTGACCTCTGCACGTGACACAGAGCATGCTCACTACACTCTACCATAGCAGTCAACAGGTTGTTTTTTGATGTTTGGTGCCTGCTGTAAAGAAAATCTCTGCAGCTGCTGAAAAAAAATAATTAGTAAAAGGAATATATTTCATTATGTGTGTTTAATTAGTAAAAAAATATATAAGGGTTTTAACCCCTTAATGACCAGCCTATTTTAGACCTTAATGACCAGGCTATTTTTTACGTTTTTCCATCGTCGCATTCCAAGAGCTATAACTTTTTTATTTTTGCGTCGACATAGCTGTATAAGGTCTTGTTTTTTGTGGGACAAGTTTTATTTTTTAATAGCACCATTTTGAGGTACATATTATTTATTGATTAACTTTTATTAACTTTTTTTGGGGGTGGGGATAGAAAAAAAATCAGAAATTTCGCCACTCTTTTTTGCGTCCTAAATCTACGCCGTTTTCTGTGTGGTATAAATAACACAATAACTTTATTCAGCGGGTTGTTACGATTGCAACGATACCAAATTTGTATCTTTTTGTATGTTTTACTACTTTTACACAGTAAAAACGCTTTTTTTTCAAAATTATTTGTTTTTATGTCTCCATATTTGAAGAGCCGTAACGTTTTTATTTTTTCGCCGATGCGGTTGTATGAGGGCTTTTTTTTTGCGGGAAGACTTGTAGTTTTTATTGGTACCATTTCGGAGTAGATGCGACTTTTTGATCTCTTTTTAATCACATTTTTTTAAAGTCAGGATTCACAGAAAACAGCAATTTTTCAGTCGTTTTTTATTTAATTTTTCACGGCGTTCACCTTGCGGGTTAAATAATGTAATAGCTTTATAGTCGGGGTCGTTACGGACGCGGCGATACCAAATATGTGTAACTTTGTAACTTTATTTTGTTTTTTTAATAGTAAAGCAGTTTGTAAGGGGAAAAAGTGGGTTTTAAAAATGTTTTTCACATTTTTTTTTTATTAACTTTATTAAACTTTTTTTTTACTTATTTACTAGTCCCACTAGGGGACTTCACTATGCAATCCTCCGATCGCTATTATAATACACTGCAATACTTTTGTATTGCATTGTATTACTGCCTGTCCATTCAAAACGGACAGGCATCTGCTAGGTCATGCCTCCGGCATTCATTCACTTTATTAGGCCCCCGGCTGCCATTGGAGACACAGACACTCGGCGATCTTATCGCCGGGTGTCGGTGGGATGAGAGGGAGCTCCCTCCCTCTCTCCAAAACCACTCAGATGCGGTGCTCGCTATTGAGCACCGCATCTGAGTGGTTAAACGGGTGAGATCGATACTAATATCGATCTCACCCGGCAGAGCAAAGACGCTCCCAGCCCTCAGCTGCCTCTGGCAGCTGAGAGCAAGGAGATTTGACAGCTCCCTGCTCTGTTTACTTATTCCGATGCCGCGACGTAAAAAGTCTATGGCATTGGAATAAGGCCCGTTAGTGACCGACGTAAAAATACTATAGGCCGGTCACTAACGGGTTAAAGAGGTTTTCATGAAATAACATTGATCGAACATGCTTAGGATAGTGTTTGATGGGGGTCCCACCCTTGGGACTCCAACCAATCTGTAAAAAGAAGGGGCACTGTTGAGCTTGCCCAGAGCCATCTAACGATAGGCCATCAATTACATTTCCTTTAAAGGCCACATACTCTATACCCCCTAAACAAATACAGACCAGACCCCTAAACAAATACAGACCACACACCAGTCTCTAAACAAATACAAACCCAAGACCAGACCCCTTAGTAAATACAGACCCCAGACCTCCTAAAGTAATAGACCCCAGACCAGACCTTCTAAAGAAATACAGACCCCAGACCAGACCCCTAAATACAGACCCCAGACCAGACCCCTAAATACAGACCCCAGACCAGACCCCTAAATACAGACCCCAGACCAGACGCCTAAATACATAACCCCAGACCAGACCTTCTAAACAAATACAGACCCCAGACCAGACCCCTAAATACAGACCCCAGACCAGACCCCTAAACATATACAGATGCCAGACCCCCCCTAAATACAGTCCCTAGACCAGAACCCTAAACAAATACACAACCCAGAGCGAACCTCCTAAACAAATACAGATCCCAGACCAGACCCCTAAATATATCCGGACCCCAGACCAGCCCCCTAAAAAAATCTAGACCCCCTAAATACAGATCCCAGGCTAGTACCCCTAAACATATACAGAACCTAGACCAAACCCCTAAACAAATACAGACCCCACACCAGACCTCCTAAACAAATACAGACCTGAGACCAGACCCCTAAGTACAGACCTCAGACCAGACTCTGCAGATCCTCACCTCTCCTCGTTCCTGCAGCTTGCAGTCCTCTTCACTCTCGGGCCCCGTAGTGTAGAGGACTGCAGGAATGAACAGAGGTGAATAGCCAGGACGCGGGGCCCAGGAGACTTGACTGGTCTTCCAGCAGGTCACCCCCTTTTTTCGGGCGTCTTCTGGACAATCTGGGTGAATTGGCAAGTATGAATCTAATCCATAGCCAATGATGTGTAATTGACGTCCCCGTGTGTACATGACCCACCACCGCTGTTGATAAGAACCTTTCTAATAGTTACATGAGTTGCAGTGACCGGGTCCGGTCTCCATCTGTCAAAGAGTTAACCGCCTGTGTGCAGAATATGGCAGCAGTAAATTTCCATCTATATATTGTCAATAACATGTTTGCAGTAAGGGAGCCTGCTCGCTAGGTTTCCATGTACCATATGTTGAGACTGCGGGGGTGTGCAATGATAAAAAGGTCCCTCGCACTAAGTACATGCCATCTGCTCAGTGATAGAATGGGCGGCAGGGTGCTGCTGACATAACCAATCAGCACCAAACCCGCAGCAGTAAAGTCTCAGCAAAACAGGTGATTTATGATTTTACAAGGCATTCGGTAAACAGCAGTGAAAGACTCCGATGAGTTCTCTATAGAGCTTATCTGCCGGGGGACGCACAGGTAGAACATCAGCATTGATTTCATGCCCATGGCTTGGCTGTAGCTTGTAATCACCAGGTATTATCAGTTGCTATGTACATGACATGAGCCCACGGGAATAGGTCGAAAAAAAACAGGTAATCTCAGGTGATCCGATATTATAAATATCTCGTAACTACTCATACAATGAGGGCTTTATGTAAATTATATATATAAGCGGGGCCTCCCACTTCTCTACTCTGGTTAGTGCCTGTGTGTGCTGTCCTCTGAAGGGAGTAGTACACACCGTTGTAGGAAATCTTCAGTTTCTTGGCAATTTCTCGCATGGAATAGCCTTCATTTCTAAGAACAAGAATAGACTGTCGAGTTTCACATGAAAACTCTCTTTTTCTAGCCATTTTGAGAGTTTAATCGAACCCACAAATGTAATGCTCCAGATTCTCAACTAGCTCAAAGGAAGGTCAGTTTTATAGCTCCTCTAAACAGCGAAACTGTTTACAGCGGTGCTAACATAATTGCACAATCATCCATTAGCCTTCTAACACAGTTAGCAAACACAATGTACCATTAGAACACTGGAGTGATGGTTGCTGGAAATGGGCCTCTATACACCTATGTAGATATTGCATTAAAAACCAGACATTTGCAGCTAGAATAGTCATTTAGCACATTAACAATGTATAGAGTGTATTTCTGATTAATTTAATGTTATCTTCATTGAAAAAAACTGTGCTTTTCTTTCAAAAATAAGGAAATTTCTAAGTTACCTTAAACTTTTGAACGGTAGTGTATATGTATATATATACACATGTATTATATATAGTAGGGCGCATCACTCCAGCAGGTGGAAGGGGGCCCAGTGCTGGCTCCCTTCCCCTGCTTGTTTCAGAAGCGCCCGGGCCCGGCAACTCAGCAGCCACCTTTCCTTCACTCAGTGGCGTCGCTACCGCTGTAGTAGCCATAGCAGCTGCTTGTGGCGACTACGGCGGTAGCGACACCACTATAGCAGAGCAGGGAGGTATCTCACTGCTCTGCTATCTACTAGCACCACTGTAGCTCCCTGAAGGAGCGGAAACCCTCGGAGGCCGGGGATTCCGCTCCTGGACGGAGCGCTTGATGTCTCTGTCCATATATGGACAGTGAAATCAGGGTCAACTCCTGAAGTGGAATCCCCGACCACAGCATTGCCGACGCTATGACCGGGGATTCCACTCCAAGAGAAGCCAATGACATCACTGTCCATAAATGGACACAGACGTCAGCATAAATTCACATAATGCAGATTAAAAACTGTTTACGACAGTTTTCGCTGCAGATTTCTTCCGCAGAGATTTTTTTTGCTGCTACTATAAATGCTGCAGAGTTTACACACAGAATTACGTTGCGTTTACGTGGGAACCCGGTCTTAGGTTATCTGTACATACCATCCAAATTTAAAGTGTCACAAAGAGGGACAACCGATGCGGCGCATGCAGCTCGTCACGGCAATTTTTTTTCCTTTTACGCCACGCCTCTAATCCCACCCGATCCATGCCCATACGCACCTGGTTCAGCCCACACAATATCATTCTCCCATGGTGCCTCCCGCATAGTATAATACCAAATAGCTGCCCCCACACAGTATAATGCCCTCTAGCTGCCACCATACAGTATAATGTCCCCATAGCTGCCACCATACAGTATACTGCCCCATAGATGCACCCATATAGTATAAGGCCAACACAGATGCCCCCGTACAGTATAAAGCCCACACAGATGCCCCCATACAGTACAATGCGCACACAGATTCTCCCATGCAGCATAATGCCCATACAGATGCCCCCATGCAGTACAATGACCAAATTCCCCCATAAAGCATAATGCCTCCATAGCTGCGCCATACAGTGTAGTGCCACCCATACAGTATAATGCCCACACAGATGCTCCCATACAGTATAATGTCCCCATAGCTGCCCCATACAGTATAATGCCCCCTAGCTGCCCTTAGTGCCAGTGCCCTTCTAGATAGTGACACAGTGCCCATGTAGATAGCACCACAGTGTCACCTGTAGATAGTGCCCCTATATAGTGCCAGTGTTCAAGCAGATAGTGCCACAACCCCTTAAAGATAGCGACACCCCCCCTGTAGACAGCGCCATTGGGACTCCCTCTAGGAGTGGAATCCCCAGCCAGATCATAGGCCGGGGATTCTGCTCCTAGAGGGAAGCCCTGATGTCACTATCCATATATGGACAGTGACGTCAGTGGCTACTCCTTGAGCGGAATCCCTGTTGCCGACCCTGGCCACGGATTCCGCTCCTGGAGGAGCCCCTGACGTCAACGTCCATATATGGACAGTGACCTCACAGGTTTCCTCTAGGAGCGGAATCCCCAGCCAGATCATTGGCAACGGGGATTCCGCTCAAGCAGTAGCCACTGACGTCACTGTCCATATATGGACTGTGATGTCAAGGGCTTCCCCAAGCACCGAGTAAAGTAGCGCTGTGCCCGGGGAGTCCTCGGTGAGTGGAAGAGCTCTATCTGCTCCTCCGCTATGAACTAATTCTGAAGCAGGGAGCTGATGGTTCCCTGCTTTAGAATTGAGTTAAACTGTATCTGCATCCTGAGGATGCAGATACAGTTGACAGCAGGACAAACCCCTGGCTGCCCGGGACTGTCCCGCTGAATCCGGGACGGTTGGGAGGTATGCATGTAGCGGCAGAGTGCTGCTGAAACCTTGTGCTTCACATGTACAAGCCTTGTGGCCAAAAACCAGCAGGTGTGTGTACAGGCAACCTATGGCTGGATTCACACATTGCGTATTTGTTGCAGATTTTGATGCAGATCTTTGAGCCAAAGCCAAAAGTGGTTTCATAAGGAATAGGAAGTATAAAGGAGGAACTTACCTGCAACAATTACGCGATGTGTGAATCCAGCCTAAGGATATATTCACAAGGTGCAGTCAAATTGCAGTTCATTTAAATGCTGCTGTTTTATAAAAAAAACAAAAACATCTTGCCACGATTTCACCTTAATCGTGGCAATCAAATTACGATTTGACCGCATTATGTGAATAGACCCTAAGGGTGCTGTCCCACGTAACGGCATACACAAACCACGTCCGCATGTGGTGGGTGGGGAGTTTTAAATAGATTGTTAATTATTTTTCAGGTAAACAGCAGCTTTAACTGCAAAACCGCACGGCCATTAACAATCTACCATGGCCGCCATCGCCTACCGCATATGGCTGAGGTTTGCGCACTCTGCTACGTGGGTCTGTACCCTTTGGGCACGTTCAGACGTGGTGGAATTGCTGTTGAAATCCGCAGAGGACTTTTTTTCATGACTTTTTATGGCTTTTTAGATAACTTAGTGCAGACGTTGCGGAAAATAGACTGCGGTGCAGAATTTTAATTCCACAGCATGCATGGTCGCCAGCAGAGAAGTAGCGGATTTTCACTACGGATTTCAGCCTTTGCAATGCAAAGGTTGAAACCTGTGGCTGGTCTGCCGTGATATCCGCAACGTCTGAACTACCTGTCAAATATGCAAATTTTGCTGCAAATACATTGCTTAACCGCAGCAGAAAAATTCCGCCAAATCTGAACATGCCCTTAGGGTAAGTTCACACAGGGAGGATACGCTGGTGGCCGCAGGGAATTCCGTGCCGAAAAACCTCACCAAATTGTAATGCAGTTTTTTGGCCGGAATGTCCGTTGCGGAAAACTGCACGTAAAAAATCGTTTCATACTTACCCTCTGACGTCCTGCAGCCGGATGAAGAAGCACAGAATTCTAGGTAAGTTGCAGCTTTTCCGCCGCAAAAATCCCAACCTCTGCTATTTGTTGCGGGTTTCACCTCCTCATTCAATTCAGTTAGGAAAACCCGCAACACAAAAGCAGCGATTACGCAAATACAATTGACATGCTGCGGATTAAAACAAACACGCCGTAGGTCAATTTCTGAGCTGTTTTTACGCTTATCATTTATGCTGCGCGTAAAATCTCTTCCATTTGCTGCTACTGTATTAGGCCTCCTACATACGAGCGTGTTCGGTCCGTGTTATACGGTCCGCATGTCGGCCGCATTTCCCAGACTGAACACGGGCTCCTAGCATCATAGTTATGTATGACGCTAGTTGTGCCTGCCTTCTCGCGGAACTACTGTCCCGTACTGAAAACATGATTACAGTACGGGACAGTTGTCCCGCAGCGAGGCAGCGACTCCTGTCATCGTACATAACTATGATGCTAGGAGCCCGGCTCCCTGCAGTGTGTTCCGGGAAATACTGCCGACATGCGGACCATATATCACAGACCGAACACGCTCGTGTGTGAGAGGCCTTTTGCTGCGGATTTTCTGCAGTATTTACGTTACGTGTGAACGCGGCCTAATAGAGAGCAGAGCTGTAATCATAAATTCCCTATATCAGCCGGAGGGAACTGCAGACATTCACTAAATACAATAGAAGTCTATAGAAATCATTGGGCCCCTTGTAACCCTCTGATTTCCAGCACATGAAGCTGCACTGATCTGATACTTGATATCCGCAGGGGCCAGGAAATTACGGAATAGATGTACATATGGCACATAGTGCTGCTCCATCTGCTCCATGTGTTTGGGTTTATAACAAGGTGCTAATTGCTTAGTGTTGTCCTTTGTTTTTTACAGTTGAATTATTGTTGTTGTCGACAGACATCGCTGACATGTTTGCTGGTTTTTATACAGTTTTCTACTTTTTATTTACACATGTAGCGGGTACGTGAAACTAAAAATACATTGTACATTGAAAATGTTGTAGGTGATTTTGGTGTCTGAAATAATTAGGTGTATGGAAAAGAAAAACAAATATTTAACTTTTTTCCCCCAAAATATACTTGTTTATACCATTTAGGGCCAGTTCACATCAGCGTTGGCTTTCCGTTGAGGGGCTCCGTTTTGATTCCTTCAAAAAAAACGGAAACCTGACGTAATGGTGACAATCGGAAACCGTTAGCAATGTTTCCGTCACCATTGATATCAATGGTGATGCAAACTGAAGCTAAGTTTTCCGTTTGCCTTTCAATTGAGGGGTTCAACCGACGGAAACCTCCGACGGGACCCCTTAATGGAAAGCCAACGCTGATGTGAACAGGCCCTAAAAGATATTTAGGCCATGTTCACACTGAGTTTTTTTGCAGGCAGAAAATTCGGCCTCAAAATTCCATCTGGAATTTTGAGGCAGATTTTGATCTGCCTGCATGCCATTTGCTGCGTTTTTCGCCCGTGGCCATTGAGCGCCACAGGCAAAAACGCAGTGAAAAACGTTTTCTCTGCCTCCTATTGATATCAATGGGAGGTGAGAGACGTAAACGCCCCAAGATAGGGCATGACGCTTCTTTTTCCCCGCGATCCGGTTTTACTCTGTGTGAATAGGGCCTAAAGAGGTTTTTGGCTTTGGACAATCCCTTTTTGTTAGAAGGTTCCCATGACAATAAGCTGATCACATGGTGTACTGCTCCTCAGCCATCCTTGATCAACTGCAATCTGTGGGGAACCTGGCAGCAAGTGTTTCATTTTCCAGCAGCGCCACCATAGGGGAAAATAAGTATTACACAGTTCTCATTAAAATCAATGGGTTGTCTATGTAATGCAGGGACGTGTTAGGTCCTCCAGAGGAAGAGATACTCTTTGTAGCCATTTTGGCTAATAGATTAGGGAATCCTGATCCCCGTTTTTATTTCAATATTCTAAGTCCTCTTCCTAAAACATTATCTTCAGACCACTATTAGTTATATGCTGGCATTACTGAATGTACTGGGCTCCCACCCATCTCTCCGAAATTATTTCCGCAGCTTCATAGACATGCTACATGACTTGTTCTCATATGGCTGCAGAACTGGGCAGATTTGATGTTCAGGGTTCCAGAAAAGCTGGGTGACCACCTTAAGGGTATGTTCACACGGGCTATTTTCAGCCGTTTTTCGAGCCGTAAACGTTCCAAAAAACTGCTGGAAAATCGGAAGCAAAGCGCCTACAAACTTCTGCCCATTGATGTCAATGGGAAATACGGCGTTCTGTTCCTACGGGGCGTTATTTCATGCCTCATTTTCCAATAACGGCGCGTAAAAAGACGCACCGTAAAAAGAAGTGCATGTCACTTCATTGACTCAATAGAAAAAGAGCTCCAAAAACGGCCGTAAAAACCGCTAGTTGCTTAAAAAACGGCTGAAAATCAGGGTCTGTTTTCGCTTGAACATAACCCTTCCCGCCGCAGCCATTTTTGGGATTTTCGTTTTCATTTTTTCCTCCCCACTTTCCAAAAGCCATAACTTTTTTATTTTTCCGTCAATAGTGCCATATGAAGGCTTGTTTTTTGCGGGACGAGTTGTCGTTTTTCACAGAATAAATTATTGTACCATATAAAGTATTGGGAAACTGAAAAATAACTCTTTGTAGGGTGGAATAGGAAAAAACCTGATTCCTCAATCTTTTGAGCGGTTTCGTTTTTACGACTTTCACCGTAAGGTAAAAATGGCACGTTAACTTTATTTTACCAGTCAATACAATTACGGACATATCAAATTTATATAGTTTTTTTTATGTTTTACTACTTTTACAAGGAAGAAACTAATTGTTAAAAATAAAATTTGTGTTTTGTCGCCAAATTCTGCGAGCCGTAACTTTGTTATTTTTCAGTTAATTTAGCAGTGTGAGGAATTATTTTTTACGGGGCGAGTTCTAGTTTCTATTGGCACCATTTTGGGCTACATGAAACTTTTTGATCACTTTACTTAATTTCTTGTGGGATATGAAGTGACCAAAATACAGCGATTCTGAAGTTTTTATATATTTTCTTTTTACTGTGTGCATTAAATAATGCTATATCGTAATAGTTTCGTCTTTTACGCACGCAGCGATACCAATTTTGTATATATTTTTTTTACATTACTTCAGAGGAAAAATGGCAAAATTTTTTTTTTTTAAGTTTTAATTATTATTTTTTTTTTTACACTACTAAAAATTGTATTTAACTGTCTTTTACACATTTTATTAGTCCCCCTAGGGGAATTGAACCAGTGATCAGTAGATCGCTGGTATAATGCACATGTCATTTTTACAGGCTCCTGTTAAGCCCTGCCAGAGGTAGGGCTTAATAGCAGATGAAGAAAGGCAGCCCATGACAACCATTGGGACGCCCCCCGATCGCATCACGTGGGGGCCTATGAGCTGTCAGAGGGGTGCACCGCCCCTATTTCTAACTCCTTAGATGCTGCGATCGTGCTTGATCGCAGCATCTAATGGGTTAAATGGCCAGGAACAGCGTGATCGCTGTTCCTGGCTGTTAGTCCCGGGTGTCATACGGCGCACGGCGAGCGAGCCTGCTCCAAACATCACCCCCGCACCACGACGCAATAGACTTCGTGGTGCGTGAACAGGTTAAGGGTATGTGCAAGCAGCGTTTTCTAACAAGCAAAAAAATCTGCCTAAGGCTGGATTTAGACGAGCGTGCCGTTTTTGCGCACGCAAAAACCTGGTGTTTTGCCTGCACAAAAGGCACTTAACAGCTCAGTGGGGCATCAGCATATGATGCGCGGCTGTGTGCTTTTCTCGCAGCCGCCATCATTATGACACTCCATTTGGATGTTTGTAAACAGAAAAGCACGTGGTGCTTTTCTGTTTTCATTCATCCTTTTCACAGCTGCTGCGCGAATCACGCTGTTCGCACGGAAGTGCTTCCGTGCGACATGCGTGGTTTTCACGCACCCATTGACTTCAATGGGTGCATGATGCGCGAAAAACGCCCAAAGAACGGACATGTCGTGACTTTTTTTCACCGGACTCACGCTGAGTAAAAATCACGGACATGTCTGCACGGCCCCACAGACTAATATAGGTCCGTGCAACGCGCGTGAAAATCACGCGCGTTGCACGGACGTTTTTCCCTTTCGTCTGAATAAAGCCTAAGAATTCCTTCAGGATTTTGTAAGTAGATTTTGAAATACAAGCGTTCCTTGATTTTTTTTGCCCCTTTTTGAAGCTCTTTTTTTACATGTTTTTCCATAGGCGTTTTTTTAAATTAAGCAAATTCAAAAATGCATCAAAAAAATGAAGGAAACCGCTCCAAGATAGGGAATAACGCTCCCCCCCCCCGTAAGGCTTTAGGACTTCTTCACACACAGAAATTTTCAGGAAATTTAAGCTGCATCAAAAGCTTCTAAAAATGCTAGCGTTATTCAAATGTCATCATTTTTAATTTAATTGTTTTTAATCTAGTGTCATTTTGTACGTACGTTGTTTTTTTTGGCATCCTTGAAGTCCTATAGAGAAACCTATGGGGAAAACGCCTGAAAAAACGCCACTGACCACAAAATTGATTTAAAAATGCCACAAACCAAAATACAGTTGTAAGTAGCGCATCATGGGCTCGCAGGCGTTGTAGCCACTGAGCCTGGGACTGTTGCCAGGTAGGGGATAACTTAGTTTCTGTAGGAAGGAGAAGTGCACGGCATCCCCCTCTTACCCCTCCTTTCTCTCTCTGTTTCGGGGCTTGAGTGATAGCCTGTGAGTGGGAAGGGGGTGTGGTTATGCTAATAGGGGAGGAGCTTATAACCTCATCACTCCCCCTGTACTTCCTCTTTGACTGTAAAAATGTCCCGCCCTCCCTGCCAGGTTTACCATGGTTGATGGAGATGGTGCGTTTCGGTCTTTTACACTTTGGTGATTGTTACGTTTTGTGTCTCTTATTTTATGTCAATAAATGAATAAAGACATAAGAACGAAAAAATAATAAGCGCATTCTTAAAAAAACAAAACAAAACAAAACAAAAAAAAACATAAATACATAAGTAACTGCATAACAACTAAAAAAAAATCATAAGCGCATTATAAAAAAAAAAAAAAAAAAACGAGACGTAGATACTGCTTTTATTTTCCATTTTTGATCGATGTTCAATGCTTGATTTGTCATGTCGGTTTATGCCACAGCTGGCGGGGGTTTTAGTTTATTACCTACATGCCCTTAGGAATAGGCTGGCATTCAGGTTTTGTTGATCTCTGGTTTAGGTCATTGAGTTTTTGGATAATGTTATTTATAGATAAAGTTATTTTATATTAAAATGAATATAATTATTTTCAAAATAAAGCTGTGGCCGACCCCCGAGTCAACCCCACATTCGAAAGACATTTGGTGTGGGTAATATTATTTGTACGTCTGCTCTACACTTGGTTAGTTAGGCTGGGTTCACACGTGGCGGAATTTCACTTAAATTCCGCTGCGGACACTCCGCAGCGTTAATCCGCAGCGGAGCCGTTTGTCCATTGACTTCCACTTTAATTTAGCAGTGTTCGTTTAGACGATGCGTAAAATTCCCCTGCGGAGTATAGGCTGCGGAGCGGAATTTGGTGTCCGCAGCATGCTCTGTCTGTTGCGGAGCAGTGGCGGACTCATGGCGGAATTTCTCCATTGACTTCAATGGAGATTCTAATTTCCGCAATGAAGTCCGCAGCTGTCATGCACATGTTATGTGTGCTACGGATGCGTCTTGCTTTTTTAACTTGACATTTCTTCATTCTGGCTGGACCTATGTATTTCTAGGTCTACAGCCAGACTGAGGAAGTCAATGGGGCTCCCGTAATGACGGGAGCATTGCTAGGAGACGTCAGTAAATAGTCACTGTCCAGGGTGCTGAAAGAGTTAAGCGATCGGCAGTAACTGTTTCTGCCCCCTGGACAGTGACTACCGATCCCAATATAGAGCAACCTGTCAAAAAAATAGAAGTTCATACTTACCGAGAACTCCCTGCTTCTGTCTCCAGTCCGGCCTCCCAGGATGACGTTTCAGTCTAAGTGACGGCTGCAGCCAATCACAGGCCAATCACAGGCTGCAGCGGTCACATGGACTGGAGCGTCATCCAGGGAGGTCGGGCTGGATGCCGAAAGAGGGACGCGTCACCAAGACAACGGCCGGTAAGTATGAAATTCGTTTACTTTCACTAGGGAAAGTGCTGTCCCTTCTCTCTATCCTGCACTGATAGGGAGAAGGGAAGCACTTTTTCCGCAGTCCGCAGCAGCTAGTCCGCATCAATTTTCTGCACATTTTGGGCAGATCCGCAGCCGTAATCCACAACCCGGATTAGGTGCGGCATTGATGCGGACAGTTGCGGAGGAAATCCGCCACGTGTGGCCGTGCCCTTACACAGTCTTTGATATTTTACGATAGACTTTAAAGGGTAACTAAACGTTCAACAAACTTCTGACATGTTTATAGTGAAGTTTTGATCGGTGGGGATCCGAGCACTGAGACCCCCACCAATCGCTAAAACAAAGCGGCAAAAGTGCTCATGTGAGCGCTCAGCCGCTTTGTTTCTATTTGGCTTTTTCCGGAAAGCCGATGTATCGGAGTGCGGGCCCATAGACTTTCTATTAAGTCCGTACACCGATACATCGATTTCTGGAAAAAGCTGAACAGACACGAAGCGGCTCGGCGCTCACACAAGCACTTTTGCCGCTTCGTTTTAGTGGTTGGTGAGGGTCTCAGTGCTCGGACCCCCACCAATCAAAACTTCTGACATGTCACTATGACAAGTCCGAAGTTTGTTGAACGTTTAGTTACCCTTTAATGTAACATCTGGCCACACTAAAAAATGCTGCAAAAACTACCATGAAAAACATAGGAAAATGCAGTGTGTGAATCAAGCCTAAAGGAAGTTGTAATGGCGGCCATGTTGGTTGTCCCCAGTTTTGTAAAATAAAAAGATATAGCGAACACCAATTTGCAGATTCACCCGTCCATGGAATACAATCAATCCGATAATTATTTTCTTAGATTTGCCATAAGTGAATATCAAATCCTACAAATGGATTTGCAAGTGCATCCTAATGGCCGGCGAATGGCTCACCCTTTTGTGAATCAGCGAAAATAAGATAGGGCGATAAAATTTGCTCATCTTTACTTGTAATTTTTTTTTAAGGGTATGTTCACACGGCAGCATCCGTTACGGCTGAAATTACGGGGATGTTTCAGCCTGAAAACATCCCCGTAATTTCAGCGCATGTGCAGGCGCTTGAACGCCGCGTCCATTACGGACGTAATTGGCGCTGCTTTTCATTGGAGTCAATGAATAACGGCTCCAATTACGGCCAAAGAAGTGACAGGTCACTTCTTTGACGCGGGCGTCTATTTACGCGCCGTCATTTGACAGCGGCGCGTAAATATACACCTCGTGTGAACAGACAAACGTCTGCCCATTGCTTTCAATGGGCAGATGTTTGTCAGCGCTATTGAGGCGCTATTTTCAGACGTAATTCGGGGCAAATACGCACGAATTACGTCCGTAAATAGGCCGTGTGAACATACCCTAAGGGGAAATTCTTATTTTCCAGTCTAATTTAAATGACGCTTAATCGCTGTATAATGACAGGTTCTGAAGAGTTATAATATATTTTTGTGTTTGAATTCCTTAGCATTTTCAATAACCCTGTTTGCTGTCAGTGAATGAAAGCATTCTTGTTTATATCAATAAGCTAAAAAGCCCATACAGAACTAATACTTCTCACAGCTGAGAGTTTGCTACTATTGTATTCAGTCTGGATGATCCTCTGTGAGATAAACTGCCTGGAGTACAGACAGATACATTTTACCTGCACTGATACATTGTAGCAAACTATCAGGATAGGGGGAAGATTTGTAAGGGTCTGTTCACAAGAGAGAGTCCATCCCATATACCTGAATGGGCTTGTACTAAAGCCTATGTATGGAGTTCTACAATCCTTTTCAGATGTATATTATATAGAATATTTGATTTGATTTATTCAAGGCTTTTTGTATATTTTATACTCGTTGATATGTCCCACATTACTCACATCTACTTTTTGACAGATGGACCTTACGGGTTACGTGTGATCTCAGACAAAGGATTTAAGGTTGGAGAAGTCTTCACCATTGATAATGGAGAGTCAGTTCGTTTCGACTGCTCTGCTGACTCCAATCCCCCAAATACCTGCGCCTGGATCCAAAGGGGCAACAACTCCACCGAGATCGTCAACTATGGACCTTACTTCAAACTCCTCTCTGAGAAAGTCGGGCAAAAAACGGTGGATTATCTGTGCCGTGCGTACAACAACATCACCGGGAAAGGGGAGGAGACGCAGTTTACGGTCATCATCACACCCATTGGTAGGAGCATATATATTGTCTACGTAACCTGCATACAGTGATGTAAACATTTATATTTTGATGCTTGTAAGATATCAGCTTTCATCAGTTTTGTGAACACCGTTTTTTTAATCTAAATACGTCTAAAATATGTATTTTTTTTAACATAAGCAGTCAGAGCTCTATTTTTCTGATACAGAGCTACAAATACCCAGCATAGACATAGTTCAATAATAAAAATCAGATTTCCAGCAGCCACCAGTAGAGGGAGCTTATGAGCTTAGTGCATACAATTTATACATTGAATTGAATAAAAAAGAAAAACAGTAGACAGTTATGCAGAAAGCTCCTAAGCTCCCCCTAGTGGTGACTGTAGGTAACCAGCATTTTCTTATTTAAAGGCTATGTACACATTCGAAAACGTTATTATTTATTTTTAAATAAAAATGTGTATGATGGTGCTACTTTCTAATTACATTTTAATAAATATTATTTTTATTTTTTGAGATACAGCTGCTTTGTATCCTGTATACAGAGCAGCTGTATCTTGCGCTGAAACCTGAATCCATCAGGTCAGCGGCACTGACGGGTTCAGTGTCAGTGGGTCACGCAGGATCCACCTGTAATCAATCACATCTAAGTTATGAACTTAGATGTGATTGGTAACAACTCAATCCTCCTTGTCAGAGATACGCAGGATTTACTGTCACTGTATCCTGTATATAGAGCAGCTGTATCTAGCGCTGGAACCTGTACACAACAGGTCAGTGGCACGGACTGTCTCAGTGTCAGCGGTTGCTGCTGTTTCTGACACGCGGATTCCACCTTTAATTGATCACATATAAGTTATAAACTGCCAGGGACACGCAGGACCCGCTGATACTGAACCAATCAGTCCAGCTGACCTGATGGTTCAGGTTTCAGCGCGAGATACAGCTGCTCTATATACAGGATACAAAGCAGCTGTATCTCAAAAAGTAAGAATAATTTTTAATAAAATTTAATTAGAAAGTTGCACCAAACACTCTGATACACATTTTTATAAAAACAAAAACACGTTGCCTTTAAATCTATGTATACAGTATGCTGGGGATTTGTAGCTCTGGATCAGTTGAAATTGACTTGTAGGCTGTATGCCCCAAATCCTGACAGCAGTCAGTGAACGATTGGCTTCCCTTTCTATTATCGTACCGCTGCCAGCAAGAAAGAATGGACCTATTTATCCAGCTCATGTCCGAACACATCTGCACTCAGCAAATGATCATAGGAGGCCAAAAAAAACCACATCAGTATGTGGAGCAGGAAACTGGAGTAACATAAAGAACTTCTCACAAGCATGGAGAGAACATGCAAACTCCACATAGATATCGTCCTGGTTGTACTTGGTCCGGGGACCCAAGTGCTGCAAGGTCACAGGGCCAACCACAATGGCGCCATTATGACAAAATGAATGATGTGGAAATGTGCCAGATATCGCTGATATTTGTGGTCTAAGGTTTTGTTCACATCTGCGCCGAGGTTCCATTCATAGGTTCCGTCAGACCATTCCGTCAGGGGAACCCATGCACGGGAATCAAATGGAAACGATAGGTTTCGTTTGCAAGATAGATAGATTAGATAGATTAGATAGATTAGATAGATTAGATAGATTAGATAGATTAGATAGATAGATAGATAGATAGATAGATAGATAGATAGATAGATAGATAGATAGATAGATAGATAGATAGATAGATAGATAGATAGATAGATAGATAGATAGATAGATAGATAGATAGATAGATAGATAGATTAGATAGATCCTGTATCTCTTTCTACAAATAGGGGGAATGGAAGGTTTTGGTTCTCATCTTCTAAACACCGTAAGAATGTCTGACTACCACTGGACAAATGGGTGCTGGGGACAAAAGAATGATATTAGGATGCGTATATATATATATATACACACACACACATTTTTAAATTATTATTGTTATTATTTTTTTAGAGGACCCATACTTGTAGATTGCTGCATGACAAATTGCACTTTTGCATCCTACAGACATGAATGGGATATAAATATGTTAGAAAAATTATGTAAATAGATCCAAATATCTGCGCCTAAAAATGTCATAACATATCTTTATAGCGGTCGGGGCTAATTTTTTTCTGATACAGAGCTCCAAATCTGCAGAGACAAACAGTTAAAGGGGTTATCCTGGATTTTAAAATGAATAGCTTTAGGATAGGTCATCAGTATTAGATCGGTGGGGGTCCAACTCTCGGCAACCCCGCCGATCAGCTGTTTTGAAGGGGCCGCATCGCTCGTACAAGCAAAGCAGCCTCTTCATTGTTTACATGGATTTAATTTTCCTTCCTACTTGCGCACGCTGTTACATTTGTATTGACTGTGCACGCTATTGCAGCGTTGTACTATTCAAGTGTATACCGATAGCATTATACAAATGATTGCAGCTTCATTGGTCCCCTAGTGGGCCAAAAAAAAAAGTTAGGTAAAGTTTAGTTTAAAAAAAAAGTCCCCCCCAAAAAATAAATAAACCCCTTTTTTAATTTAAAAAAAAAATGTATTTGCTAAAAATAGTAAACAATAATAAAAATACATATAGGGCACCGCCACAATTGTAACTACCCGTAGAATGGAGATTTTTACCACACGGCACATGGTATAAAGAAAAAAACAAAACTACGATGGCAGATTTGCCTTTTTTACCCCCCCCCCCAAATTTTTTTAAATAAAAGTTATTCACTAAATTATATGTACCCCTAAATGGTGCCAATAAAAACTACAACTCGTTGCGTAAAAAACAAGCCATCCTACGGCTACGTCGACGGAAAACCCCCCCATAAAAATGTATAACATTTTTTCATTGTACAAAAGTTATGAAACATAAAAACTATACTACAAAATAAAAAATATACAACTTCATTTGGTATCGCCGTATTTGTGGCGTATTTCTCGAGAGAACAGCAGGGACCGCGTATGCGCGTTACAGGCTGTATAACAGAACAGCGCATACACGGCACGTCACCAGCGATGTGTCGTATACCCGGAAGAAAATTTGAATAATTACACCACGTAACAGGTATACGGATGGTAAACACGGCGGGCAGAGAGTGACGTCACCGGTCATGTGCCCCACAGCAGCATCGGGAAACGGGGCCAATTTGGATACTGTAAGTACTTTACAAATGTATTCACATTCCCAAGTTTAAAGCATTAAAAGGGTATGTTCACACAAGGTCATTACGTCCGTAATTAACGGACGTATTTCGGCCGCAAGTACCGGACCGAACACACTGCAGGGAGCCGGGCTCCTAGCATCATAGTTATGTACGACGCTAGGAGTCCCTGCCTCGCTGCCGGACAACTGTCCCGTACTGTAATCATGTTTTCAGTACGGGACAGTAGTTCCACGGAGAGGCAGGGACTCCTAGCATCGTACATAACTATGATGCTAGGAGCCCGGCTCCCTGCACTGAGTTCGGTCCGGTACTTGCGGCCGAAATACGTCCGTCAATTACGGACGTAATGACCTTGTGTGAACATACCCTGACACATACAAGTTTTATCTCCAAAAACCCCCTTTAACTCCCATAAAAATAGAATAAAAAGTGATAAAAAGTTTTTTTTTCTATTCCACCCCACAAAGAATTTTAGTCTCGTTTTTCACTATATCACGTAGTACATTAAATGATGCCGTTAAAAACTACAAATTGTACGGCAAAAAAAATAATAAAAAGTTATGGCTTGTGGAAGATGGGGAGGAAAAAATAAAAAAATGGAAAAACAAAAAAATGGTTACGGTGGCAAGGGGTTAAACGTCATAAACAAAGACAAAACCCATCTAAAAGTGAATGATATGAGACAATGTAATGTTACAGGAAATTCGGGCACATGGGGGCGTGTTGCAGGATGTATACGGTATGGACAGGGTCAAGGTCCTCACCCCTTTAAAATGTTTCGGGCCATTCTATAGATACCATAAACGGTGGAGAGAATGTGGCGCTCGGCTTGCACTATTGATGCTGTACACACGGATTGTTTTATGTAAACAGATCATCACTAATAAAACACGGCTTTGATAAATCCATTTAAGTTCATCATAATAAAGGGAACATGGCATTTATAGTGGTAGAAACACCGTCACGCCCTTAGGTTGCGACCCCCTGCTGTGGACAATGATAGATGTGAGTTTTTAAAAAAATAAAAATACAGGACAATTAAAGGAGAAGTTAGAATTAAAAAAAAAGGGTATTTTTTTGTTTTCATTTTTTTTGCTAGAAACAGCGCCACTCTTGTCCAATGGCTGTGTCTGGTATTGCAGCATTTATCCATGTATTTGAGCCACATTGCCATTATTGCATCCATTTGTGGTCTATAGACAAAGCATTGTTCCACATTTGCTTGTCACATACCTGGGTTAATGGATATTAATTGATATTTACAGGCCCCCCCCCCCACCTACCATGTGCAGCTTATAATACTTGTGTATTGTTATGTAACTGAGGGGTCCGCGCTGTGACTTCTGCCGCTGCACCACCAATAACAAAAGCCCTGACTGCAGAAAACAGATGTTATACCATCCACATGGGTACTGTTCTGATATGCCTGGCTTCTGATGCAAGTCACACAGCTGGGGGTCACAAGCTACATGTGGCTCCCAAGCCACTGTTTGAGGGCCAAAAGACCATATAATCGCCATATGTTAAATTTAGCATCATTGTAATATGTTTTCATTACACAAAATGTTCCATTCATCTTAATTCTATGCAATCTTTTATTGTTACCTGGAAACTGTTGGCAAGCTGCTGTTGACTGATCTTTTGTTCTTATTTGTAATCTATAGAGTATATTGAGTGTGAATGCACTGTGGGTTTAATTGTCTCATTATCACCTTAATGTCCCACCTCATTAACACATATATACCCAATGTAAGTATTAGAGAGGTTGTTCAGAATTACAAAAACATGGCTGCTATTTTCCAGAATTGGGTTTGGTATTGCAGCTTCGCTCCATTAGGGCATGACCACACGTGGCGGATTTCCTCCGCAACTGTCCGCATCAATGCCGCACAGAATCTGCGTTGCAGATTCTGCTGCGGATCTGCACAAAATGTGCAGTAAATTGATGCGGACTAGCTGCTGCGGACTGCGGGAAAAGTGCTTCCCTTCTCCCTATCAGTGCAGGATAGAGAGAAGGGACAGCACTTTCCCTAGTGAAAGTAAACGAATTTCATACTTACCGGCCGTTGTCTTGGTGACGCGTCCCTCTTTCGGCATCCAGCCCGACCTCCCTGGATGACGCGGCAGTCCATGTGACCGCTGCAGCCTGTGATTGGCCTGTGATTGGCTGCAGCCGTCACTTAGACTGAAACGTCATCCTGGGAAGCCGGACTGGAGACAGAAGCAGGGAGTTCTCGGTAAGTATGAACTTATATTTTTTTACAGGTTGCTGTATATTGTGATCGGTAGTCACTGTCCAGGGGGCAGAAACAGTTACTGCCGATCGCTTAACTCTTTCAGCACCCTGGACAGTGACTATTTACTGACGTCGCCTAGCAACGCTCCCGTCATTACGGGAGCCCCATTGACTTCCTCAGTCTGGCTGTAGACCTAGAAATACATAGGTCCAGCCAGAATGAAGAAATGTCATGGCAAAAAAGCAAGACGCATCCGCAGCACACATAACATGTGCATGACAGCTGCGGACTTCATTGCGGAAATTAGAATCTCCATTGAAGTCAATGGAGAAATTCCGCCATGAGTCCGCCACTGCTCCGCAACAGACAGAGCATGCTGCGGACACCAAATTCCGCTCCGCAGCCTATGCTCCGCAGCGGAATTTTACGCCTCGTCTAAACGAACACTGCTAAATTAAAGTGTAAGTCAATGGACAAACGGCTCCGCTGCGGATTAACGCTGCGGAGTGTCCGCAGCGGAATTTTAGTGAAATTCCGCCACGTGTGAACCCAGCCTTAAAGTGGATGGGGCTTAGCTGCTATACCACACGCAACCTGTGGACAGGTGTGGCACTGTTTGTGAAAGAAAGAAGCTATGTTTTTCTAACCGTGTCCATTTCTTCAAATATTCCTATGTTAATTAGATTCATCTCTCTTCTGTGTTTACGGACTTCAGATAATCCTATGGTATTGAGCCAAGTTATCTGAGATATTCGCACACACAAATATTTTAAAAATGAATACAGTTAAAATAAGATCCATCAGCAGCAGCTACCCTGCTTGTTGACAGTTTTCACCTAGCAACAAAAGAAAAAAAAAATATTTTATGTTTGTTGATTATGGAACCAATATTGATCATAGGTGGAGCTCGACTGTAGGGGTCAGTTCACACGTAGCGTACTACGTATTTTCAGCAACATATTTTGAAAAAACGCTCAAATTGACTTGCGGTGCTATTTTTTAATCCGCAGCGTGTCAATTGTATTTGTGTAATCGCTGCTTCTGTGTTGTGGGTTTTCCCCATCGAATTCAATGGGAGGTAAAACCCGCAACAAATAGCAGATGATGTACTTTTTTGTGGCGGAATTCCACCGGAAAAATCGCAACTCAGAAAAAAACAAACGTATACTTACCCTGAAGTCTGTGTTTCTTCATCCAGGCCGGCCTCCTGTGATGACGTTTCATCCCATGTGACCGCTCCAGCCAATCACAGGAAGCAGCGGTCACATAGGATTAAACGTCATCCCAGGAGGCCGAGCTGCAGGATGTCGGAGGGTAAGGTTGTGTTTTTTTTTTTTTTCTATGTGCAGCTGTGCGTTTTTGGTGCGTTTTTTAGGCCGAAATTCCCTGCGGCGCCCAGGGCGGATATGCTGTGTGCTTTTACGTAGCGTATCCGCCCTGTGTGAACATAGCCTAATAGTAAGATAATGAACACTTGATTTGATGCATAGAGAAGTCTGACACTTTTCCAGGAGAGAAGTGGCACAGTGTCAGCTCTTCACAGAACTGAACAAACCGGTCTGTCCAGAATGTCCCGTGCTGTCATTTATTATTAAAGTAAACACATGTAGCAGCGGCTGTTTGCCGACAGTGACACAGTGACAGCCTGCATACAATGAGCTGCCTTCACCAGCGGGATGAGTGCTGAGTGACAGTCAAACAATAGCAAGACACAGTTATGACTATAATAAAGAACCGCACCAAACAACAGGATATAATAATACGCGCAGCAGGTGGAATGTGTGCGCTGCCATACGCTGCTACTGTAAACCACAATATATGTATATAGTGACTATACAAAGTATTCATGCCCTGGAGTTCAGACCTCAATGATACTCAATGTCTAGTGGGCTTGCAAAAGCTCTGCCAAAAATGTAGTGCTATAATAAAAATCCATCTTCATACACTGACTTCTTTCTGGATTTGTGCTTTTACACAGGAGCCATTGTAAACAAGCAGAGATGCAGGGTAAAGCATGGAGGACAGAGAAGCAGGGTGATTTAACATTATTTAGCTGGAGGCATTGATTATTGCTATCTATTTATGCCGCAAATCTTCAGGGGCCTACAGCAATCAATCTATTAGATCTTCTAGCATTCTAGAAGTCTAAGTGTACAATGCACTGAATGCAACAAATCGTACTACAACGTGGACATAGTGAAAATAATCTTAACTACACATGTTGGGGAAAACTAACAGAAATTTAGAATTACTGACAGTGATTTAATACTAATGTATTGCAGTATATCGTGATTCTGACAGGCTTCTATTAAGCCCGATTGCGTTGCAGGGGGCGCAATGAGCTCTTAGAGGGGGGTCGCCCCCCTCTTTCTAATGATTTAAATTCTGCAGTCGCTATTGACCGTGGCATCTAACGAGTTAAACGAGCGGGATTGCGCTCGAGCGCGATGCCGCTCGTTACTCTAAAGTGTCGGCTGTAACATACAGCAGACACCAGCATCGTATGGAGCGGGTTTACTCCGTGAGCCCGTTCCATACTTCCCCTACCCGACTTTGGCGTATGGATACGTCAAATGTCGGGAAGGGGTTAATACTTACTGCCAGGTTTCCCCACAGATGATAGGTGGGGGTCTCAGCAGAAGGACAATTTGTAATCAGCTTATTGTCAAGGGAATATTCTAACAAGTAGGAATTGTCCAAAGTGGACAACCCCTTTAAGGGAATGAGGATGAGCTGCAATACCAGACCCCCAGCATTGCAATTGATGTTGCAGATGGTGCCTAAAAAATTAACGACTTTTTAAAAAGACCTCCAGTGGAGACACCACTTTCCACGTCTGCACCCCCCACCTGACTGTATACCACACTCTACAATTATTTTATGTATACTGTGCTTACTTTTTGAACTGCTGCCTTGTCTGTGCTTTAAATAAGCCTCCATCTTGATTCTTAGATTTCCCCAGCTTTCTCTTCCTCTCTGCTTTGCTATCAATCCCATAAAGCTTCAGCACAGCATCACATGACCAGCATAGACCATACCATTTCTGCATGCTGGGGGACACTGTGATTATCATTCTCTCTATATTCTCCTAAATAAGCTGAGAAACCATAAGTATACAGACAGGGAGGCTGCACTATATTCTTCTACACCTGTGTGACAGGAACCTGTCCAAGTATCAGTGGGAGCTGATGATAGAAGTTTCTGTCCCCCCCGTCCCCCCCCTGTGTAATATTAGTGTGGTACAGGAACTGCTGAAGCCTGTGATGGGTGACACATAGATCTCCATAGATTAATGTAGAGAAAGTAGTCGATGTAGCTACTTACCTGCAAATGCTGATGCTGCTGCAGAATCAACTGTAGCCTCTGGTGCCGACACGATGCAGGACCTGTGAGTGACGTCACAGTGCTGCACTGCCAGAAGCTGGGCGTTGTGAAGAGAAGTGGATGACACTTCTATACACAACGCCCAGCTAGTAAAAGTAGTAAACGCCCCGATGTACGCACATAATACACGCCCAGTTGTACTTTTACTTTTCAACACGCCCAGTTGTACTTTTGCAAGCCTCATTTGCATAAATACGAAAATGGTCATAACTTGGCCAAAAATGCTCGTTTTTTAAAAATAAAAACGTTACTGTAATCTACATTGCAGCGCCGATCTGCTGCAATAGCAGATAGGGGCTGCAAAATCTGGTGACAGAGCCTCTTTAATAAATTGAAAACGTAAGGAGTTTGTGAAAGCCGGATGACAACTCCGACGGTGACATGTGGCCTTATCAGCTTTTTATTAAACATGAATAATTTATTTTTATTTTTTTAACAGACCCAGAAAAACTCTCCCAGATAACAAGTTCCTTGTCCCCACTTGCAGCTATCACAGGAGTGTCACTATTTGTAATTGTGTCCATTTGCTTCATATTTGTGTGGAAGAAATATCAACTTCAAAGAGGTAAGCAGCAGTCTATCCATCAGTCACCACAGACACAGGTCATTGGATAGTTTTAGGTGTAATCACCGAGCCTTTATATAGTATACACGGTTTACAAAACAAGTTCTGCTGAATACTGTATGTATAGTCTAGATGTCACAATTCTGTCTCCCGTGCAAATTGTCACCCCCTATTGGTTTACCATGATCTAACACGTGAGGTAGAGGAAGTGACAGCCACATTCAGAACATTTTTGACAGAAAATTGTTGGCCGGACACACTAATATCTTCATGACAAAAGCCCAAACTACTATAATACTGCCCCCTATGTACAAGAATTTAACTAATACAATACTGACCCCTATGGAAAACAATGTAACTACTATAATACTGCCTCCTATATACAGGAATATAACTACTATAATACTGCCCCCTATGTACAAGAATATAACTACTATAATACTGCCTCCTATATACAAGAATATAACTACTATAATACTGCTCCTATATACAAGAATATAACTACTATAATACTGCCCCCTATATACAAGAATATAACTACTATAATACTGCTCCATATGTACAAGAATATAACTACTATAATACTGCCCCCTATGTACAAGAATATAACTACTATAATACTGCCCCCTATGTACAAGAATATAACTACTATAATACTGCCCCCTATGTACAAGAATATAACTACTATATTACTGCTCCTATGTACAAGAATATAACTACTATAATACTGCCCCCTATATACAAGGATATAACTACTATAATACTGCCCCTATGTACAAGAATATAACTACTATAATACTGCTCCTATGTACAAGAATATAACTACTATAATACTGCTCCTATGTACAAGAATATAACTTCTATAATACTGCTCTTATATACAAGTATATAACTACTATAATACTGCCCCCTATGTACAAGAATATAACTACTATAATACTGCCCCTATATACAAGAATATAAACACTATAATACTAACCCCTATGTACAAGAATATAACTACTATAATACTGCCCTCTATATAGAAGAATATAACTACTATAATACTGCTCC